>NW_027453817.1:279004-547750 GCF_040206685.1 Ascaphus truei | reverse complement strand
CGGGAGTTTCAGGGGTGCTAACCAGCGGAGATTCGCAGGGCGTGAGTTTCAGGGGTGCTAACCAGCGGAGATTCGCAGGGCGTGAGTTTCAGGAGCGCCAACCAGCGGAGATTCGCAGGGCGTGAGTTTCAGGGGTGCTAACCAGCGGAGATTCGCAGGGCGTAAGTTTCAGGAGTGCTAACCAGCGGAGATTCGCAGGGCGTGAGTTTCAGGGGTGCTAACCAGCGGAGATTCGCAGGGCGTGAGTTTCAGGAGTGATTTACGGTAAAATGTTGTCAGGGTGTGTTTGGGTAGAAGGGGGCCAGACTTGCCTGTTACCCCGAAACATGTACTCAGGAATCCTACCAGATCCCCAGAGACATGAAGACACAGACCACCGGACAAAATCCTCCCTAGGAAGCAGTTAGTGGCTCATTGCCAGATCTCCCTGCTTCAGCACAGACCAGAACAGTATGACCAGGCAGGGGGAAATCACATTCCAGGGTCCCCCGGTATATGCCCAAACCCCCAGAACCCAGTGTAGGGGTTCAGTGTATCTCCCACCAGGTATAAGGTGGCGAGAGTAAAAAATGTTCGGCGCCTGAAGAATAAAAGCGGCTGTTTGCTAACTTCTGTGAGAAAGCTCCTAGCGCTGAAACTGGCGGTGCGCTAACTTCTGTGAGAAAGCTCCTAGCGCTGAAACAGGCGGTGCGCTAACTTCTGTGAGAAAGCTCCTAGCGCTGAAACAGGCGGTGCGCTAACTTCTGTTAGAAAGCTCCTAGCGCTGAAACTGGCGGTGCGCTAACTTCTGTGAGAAAGCTCCTAGCGCTGAAACAGGCGGTGCGCTAACTTCTGTGAGAAAGCTCCTAGCGCTGAAACTGGCGGTGCGCTAACTTCTGTGAGAAAGCTCCTAGCGCTGAAACTGGCGGTGCGCTAACTTCTGTTAGAAAGCTCCTAGCGCTGAAACTGGCGGTGCGCTAACTTCTGTTAGAAAGCTCCTAGCGCTGAAACTGGCGGTGCGCTAACTTCTGTGAGAAAGCTCCTAGCGCTGAAACTGGCGGTGCGCTAACTTCTGTTAGAAAGCTCCTAGCGCTGACACTGGCGGTGCGCTAACTTCTGTGAGAAAGCTCCTAGCGCTGAAACTGGCGGTGCGCTAACTTCTGTTAGAAAGCTCCTAGCGCTGAAACTGGCGGTGCGCTAACTTCTGTGAGAAAGCTCCTAGCGCTGAAACTGGTGGTGCGCTAACTTCTGTTAGAAAGCTCCTAGCGCTGAAACTGGCGGTGCGTTAACTTCTGTGAGAAAGCTCCTAGCGCTGAAACTGGCGGTGCGCTAACTTCTGTGAGAAAGCTCCTAGCGCTGAAACTGGCGGTGCGCTAACTTCTGTGAGAAAGCTCCTAGCGCTGAAACTGGCGGTGCGCTAACTTCTGTGAGAAAGCTCCTAGCGCTGAAACTGGCGGTGCGCTAACTTCTGTGAGAAAGCTCCTAGCGCTGAAACTGGCGGTGCGCTAACTTCTGTTAGAAAGCTCCTAGCGCTGAAACTGGCGGTGCGCTAACTTCTGTGAGAAAGCTCCTAGCGCTGAAACAGGCGGTGCGCTAACTTCTGTGAGAAAGCTCCTAACGCTGAAACTGGCGGTGCGCTAACTTCTGTGAGAAAGCTCCTAGCGCTGAAACTGGCGGTGCGCTAACTTCTGTGAGAAAGCTCCTAGCGCTGAAACTGGCGGTGCGCTAACTTCTGTGAGAAAGCTCCTAGCGCTGAAACAGGCGGTGCGCTAACTTCTGTGAGAAAGCTCCTAGCGCTGAAACTGGCGGTGCGCTAACTTCTGTGAGAAAGCTCCTAGCGCTGAAACTGGCGGTGCGCTAACTTCTGTGAGAAAGCTCCTAGCGCTGAAACTGGCGGTGCGCTAACTTCTGTGAGAAAGCTCCTAGCGCTGAAACTGGCGGTGCGCTAACTTCTGTGAGAAAGCTCCTAGCGCTGAAACTGGCGGTGCGCTAACTTCTGTTAGAAAGCTCCTAGCGCTGAAACTGGCGGTGCGCTAACTTCTGTGAGAAAGCTCCTAGCGCTGAAACTGGCGGTGCGTTAACTTCTGTGAGAAAGCTCCTAGCGCTGAAACTGGCGGTGCGCTAACTTCTGTGAGAAAGCTCCTAGCGCTGAAACTGGCGGTGCGCTAACTTCTGTTAGAAAGCTCCTAGCGCTGAAACTGGCGGTGCGCTAACTTCTGTGAGAAAGCTCCTAGCGCTGAAACTGGCGGTGCGCTAACTTCTGTGAGAAAGCTCCTAGCGCTGAAACTGGCGGTGCGCTAACTTCTGTTAGAAAGCTCCTAGCGCTGAAACTGGCGGTGCGCTAACTTCTGTGAGAAAGCTCCTAGCGCTGAAACTGGCGGTGCGCTAACTTCTGTGAGAAAGCTCCTAGCGCTGAAACTGGCGGTGCGCTAACTTCTGTGAGAAAGCTCCTAGCGCTGAAACTGGTGGTGCGCTAACTTCTGTTAGAAAGCTCCTAGCGCTGAAACTGGTGGTGCGCTAACTTCTGTTAGAAAGCTCCTAGCGCTGAAACTGGCGGTGCGCTAACTTCTGTGAGAAAGCTCCTAGCGCTGAAACTGGCGGTGCGCTAACTTCTGTGAGAAAGCTCCTAGCGCTGAAACTGGCGGTGCGCTAACTTCTGTGAGAAAGCTCCTAGCGCTGAAACTGGCGGTGCGCTAACTTCTGTTAGAAAGCTCCTAGCGCTGAAACTGGTGGTGCGCTAACTTCTGTTAGAAAGCTCCTAGCGCTGAAACTGGTGGTGCGCTAACTTCTGTTAGAAAGCTCCTAGCGCTGAAACTGGCGGTGCGCGTAGTTCAGGGAGAAACATGCATAGCATCATTTTTATGTTTTTTTTTTACAAAAATTGATGAATGAAAGTCCCCCTCAAACAGTGCATTAAACATGTTAGGCACATTTGGGCTTTCATTCAGACCACCGGAGACTGGGAAATACTCATTTATTGTAGCCCCCACATGGTATGCGTCTAGTGACTCACTTCAAATGCGCTGAGGATGTGCAGCTGCGGACTTCTAAACACAAAAAGGAAGCGCAGAAGAGAAAAGAGCCACCAGTCAATATCCCAAAGCTTTATAAATGGACTAAAAATAACAATATCACGTAAAATACATGAATAAAAAAGATCACATAGGATCTGTAGACCCAGAACAGTCTGTGCACAATGGTGAATTCTCAATTCAAACCCACAGAACTACAGCTAGGTAAGTACAGGGGGCAGAGGATGGTATTACTGCTTGCATGTGAAGGAGAACACCCCCGCGCTAGCCCGCTGGGTATCCGCAGCAGGCTGGGCTTCCGTCGTCACGTACCCCCTGAAGAAGCGTCATATGATGCTAAACGCGCAGAGGTGACGTCATCACGCAGCGGGGAGCGAAAAACCATTGGTAAAACCACAGATATAAAACCACGGATTTAAAACCACGGATATAATTCGTCTCAGATGTAGACTGAAATAAACCAGGGGATAATGAGAAAGCTAATGTGCGTAATTTCTTAAATACTATTTTCAGACCCCCTTGTAAAATGGGTTTAAGATCCAAATCTGGTTTTAATGTACCCCAATGTTTATTTATAATTTGTACGAATTTGATTTGCTTGTTTATTAAACTTCGTGAGGAATAAAGGACAAGATTCACAAAATTGTTTTGACCTTTTTGCCTTATTTTTGTAGCAAACTAGTTCACTTCTGTTGATAATCTCTTTGTCTGAATCTCTCACTCAATTGTTTGGAGTGTTCAAGGAAGGAGTGATCCTCAGAACACGATCTCCCCGGAGCGGAGAAGCTGTCCTTCCGGAATCCCGCGCACCACTGATCTCGGGTGGCTACTTCTTGCGCTAAGGAATGAATTCCTTGAGTGCGGCTTTCTGTAGATCTCTGTTTGTATGCTGTTATACATATCTATATAGAATGTCACATCCAAATAATTCATGTGATTTACATTGGTGTCACAAGTGAAGTGTAAATTAACCCCGTTGACATTCAATGTCGGAATAAAAGTGCACAATGTAACAGTGTCACCATCCCAAATGAAAATCAAATCATCAATAAAACGTTCGGGAAAAATAATATGTTGGCGATAAATATTAGTGCCGCCATAAAGGTGAATGTGCTCCCAAAACCCCATAAAAAGGTTTGCGTGTGAGGGGGCGAATGATGTCCCCGTTGCAGTCCCCTTTTTCTGTAAGTAAAATTGTGAATCAAAAAGAAAATAATTGTGCGTGAATAAAAATAATATAGAATCAGTGAGAAAGGTGCATTGTGAGGTGGACAGTTGGGAATATTGTAAAAAGTGTTGTGTGGCTCTAAGAGTGTAGATTGCTTGAAGCGGCGCTGAACCGCTACTCCTGCCCCCCCCCCCCTCACCCGACACTTGAGATTCAGTTCACCCTGTATTCAACTGTCATATACTTAATCTATATCTATAAAACTGAAAACGTTGTTTGTTTGCTGTACCTCTGGGCAATCAGATTGGTCCGTCAGTCCGCCTCTGGCCAATCTGATTGGTCTGTCGGCCCGCCCCCGCATGGCTCTCATTAGCCTGCGTGGTTCGCTGACCACACCTACCCCACTGGCACACTCTCAGAACAATCACTGAACTTTAGGAGTACGCTTGACAGCACCATTTTCCCGCCTCACCGCCTGCTCTCACCTCAGAAACTAACCCCAGCGCAGATTTTGTGCCTGAAAATTTTCATCCCCTGCGGACTACACACCACCTCAGGAACCGTGCGCTACCGCGTGCCACCTCCCCTCCCCCCCCAACACCACCCCCCCTCACCTCTGCACACTACTCACACCATCCGGCCCTGTGTGTCCCGCACAGCGTTCGGTACTGCGTCATCCCCCCGCTCCCGCCACCCCTCCCCCCTCACCAACACCGCCCAGTGCAGTCACCCGCCAGCACACCATACACCGTCCGGTGACACCCCCCCTCCCGCACACCCTCCGCTGCTGCGTGCCCCGCCACCTCCGCGGTCCCCTACCAGACACGTGCCAGGGCCCCTGCACAAACCACCACCATCACCTCCCGCCATGCACAGCGTCGCTGCATAACCCGCCAACAGTCACCCCCATCCACACAAATTCAACCCCTCCCCCAAACAATAACACTGTCACCCATACAGACACCACCAACCACACAAATGCCACCCACACCCCAAATTACAACTATTACATCATATTTACATTTAATTCAACACTTATTTTACACATTATTATACCACGTTTACACACAATAATTAGGGATTAACATCCCGGCCAACGCCGGGTCTCTCAGCTAGTAGCACTATAAAGTTGGTGGTGTGTTTACTCACGGTACCGTTGGGCGACGTTCCTGCTGTGTGTGCTCCCATGCACTGATTACAAGATAGAGGGATATAGCCATAGACTTCAATGCAAAATACACAGCTCAGTCCAGACCAATCTTTAAGGTATACAGGGTCACCCCAACAAAGTTCTGTCCTGAATACAATATTGGTGCTCGGGGTCCCGGCCTTTTTTACCATCTGCTGCTATAAAGTCCCTTAAAAGCCTGCCCTGTTGCTGCCATCTCAGCAGCGCCTCCAATTGTAGCACTGTTTCTTCCCCACCACCCCCTCTGGGAGATATTGCTTTGGCTACAGGTGTTTGTGGTGCGTGCATACCTGTGAGGGTCCAGGAGAGCTGAGTGGTCCGCGATGGTGTGGGGAACAGGACAAGCTTTGGTGATCTTTATGTTTAGCTCAGGGTCTCAGCGCCTCCAGCTTCAGTGGGCTCCAGGATTCCAGAGACAGTCCCCAGCAAAGCAGACTTCTTTCACACCCCTGCCCAAGAGACTGTAAACTCAGGCAGGGATGTATGAAAAGGGATGCTTTATTGCTGCAGTCACTGCAGATGTTGCACAGCGGATGTAGATAGGTGACAGAAGGTCCCAGGCCTCTGGATGGTGCTAGGCCCTCTGGTAGTTTTGAGGACTTAATCTCTCTTAGACAGCCAGCCCTGGAGGGACTGGCTCCTTGCTTCCTCACCCCAGGAGGGTGGGAGCTGGACTGAAGGTCTCACCCCTCTAAGGGCTGAGCTTCCTCTATAATTTAGTACTTCCTCCCTGAGGCTCAGAAGGGTATGCACGTGGATTGAAACGTACTGTACAGTATGCACCTGGATTGAAAACTGGATGAAGGACAGACAACAAAGGGTTGTCATAAATGGAACTTTTTCAGGTTGGGCTAAAGTCGTGAGTGGAATACCTCAGGGGTCGGTACTGGGACCCCTGCTTTTTAACTTGTTTATTAATGACCTTGAGGTTTGCATCGAGAGCAAAGTCTCCATCTTTGCTGATACTAAATTGTGTAAGGTAATAGAATCAGAGCAGGATGTAATTTCTCTTCAGAAGGACTTGGAGAGACTTGAAACGTGGGCAGGTAAATGGCAGATGAGGTTTAATACAGATAAATGTAAGGTTATGCATTTGGGATGCAAGAATAAAAAGGCGACTTACAAATTAAATGGAGATATATTGGAGGAATCATTGATGGAGAAGGATTTAGGAGTGCTTGTAGACAGCAGGCTTAGCAATAGTGCCCAATGTCATGCAGTAGCTGCAAAGGCAAACAAGATCTTATCATATCGTAAACATAATTATGCCCCTTTACAAAGCATTAGTAAGACCACACCTTTAATATGGAGTACAATTTTGGGCACCAATCCTAAGAAAAGACATTATGGAACTAGAGAGAGTGCAGAGAAGAGCCACCAAATTAATAAAGGGGATGGACATTCTAACTATGAGGAGAGCCTAGCTAAATGAGATTTATTTACATTAGAAAAGAGGTGTCTAAGAGGGGATATGATAACTATACACAAATATATTCGGGGACAATACAAGGAGCTTTCAAAATAACTATTCATCCCACGGGCAGTACTAAGGACTCGGGCCATCCCTTAAGGTTGGAGGAAAGGAGATTTCACCAGCAACAAAGGAAAGGGTTCTTTAAAGTAAGGGCAGTTAAAATGTGGAATTCATTACCCATGGAGACTGTGATGGCAGATACAATAGATTTGTTAAAAAAAAGGTTGGACATTTTTTAGATAGGAAAGGTATACAGGGATATACCAAATAAGTATACATGGGAAGGATGCTGATCCAGGGATTAATCCGATTGCCAAATCTTGGAGTCAGGAAGGAATGTAATTTTTCCCCTTAATGGTGTAACACATAACCCCCTTCAACCCCTCCCCCCCCCCCCAATCGCAGATAGGGACCATGTGGGGAAATCTCTATATGTTACCAGGTGTGGTGCAATATACCTGTCAGGTTTACAGGAGGCCTGAGCCTCCGCTGATGGGAACCTGGGGGTGCTCCTAGAACGTCTCTTGGGTCAGCGCCTCCACCTATGTGGGATTCTGCAAATGTAGAATGGCCCTCACATAGGAACATCCATAAAGTAACCAGCCCACACCAAAGGTTATGGCTAAAAAGGATTTACTATAGGGATCAGCAACATAACATCATTACATACATCACAGAGTACTAACAGCTCTATACATAACACATAGCATCAGCTATATGCCAATACTGACAGCTGTAACACTAGCCCCTCACTGGGCTGTAACCCCACACCTTTCTTCCACCCATCCCTGTGTCCCATTAGTCCCAATCCACCCAAGTGTGTGTGGTCAGGCCTGTCACATATGAACAGCAAGGTTGGTGCACGTGTGGAAGGTGTAGATACCTGCCCAGATGCTCCCAGCACATGGGTATGACAATCTTCTCAAAGGATCTACCGACGCCACGATGACTGTGCTCCGCGTGGGATGGGGTCTCGCCAGACGATCCCACCGTGAAGACCAGTCTCTCAATCAGCACAAAGCAAACAGCGATCTGACCCCCAGACCAGATCCTGAGAAACTGCAGAAGACACTGTGTCCCTGGCTGCTACACATATAATGGGGAAGGGTCCTACCTTAGGGCCTGTCCCTATGAGCTTACCCACTAAACCCAGTGGGGAGTGGGGCCTGCCTGGGGTTTCTCTGGCCTAGTACAGCAGAGCACTGCTCTGTGTGCACTACCTTCCCCAATCTCTTCCCGGATCCAACTGACTCGCATGGTCTGTGCACAACAATGTATCTTTCTCCAGCAGGAGAAGCTGCAAGCCCTATTGGCTGCCTGGCTGCATGTGACAGGGATCATAGGGCAGTCCCCAGAGGCTGCTGGGTGTTGTAGTCCTTTGCAGAGCTCCTTATCATTGGACCGCAACCCTGTAATGGCTGCCACTAGCTCTAGCTGCTCCTGCTCACCTGTAATGGCCGCCGCTAGCTTTGCCAACCTCTGCGCATGCACGGACACAATAAAGATGGCGGCGCCCTGTCACTGATGTCGCTGGGAGCCACCGGCGACGCACTCACCCCCGCAGCATCCCCTACCAGGGTGAGGGTGAGTGAGGGAGAAAGGGGGAACTGGGGAGCCAGAGGGGACCTGGCTTCAATGGGGGGGGGGGGGGGGTTTGTTTGCCTTCCTCTGGGTCAATAAGTAAGTACAGATATAGGATAAAGTATCTGTCGTCTAAATTTAGCATAGGTTGTGAACTTAATGGACGTACGTCTTTTTTCAACCTCATCTACTATGTAACTATGTAACTATGTAACTATGAGGGCACAAGATCTGCACCATAATAGGCTGCACACAGATTCCTATGTCACCCCCACTTCCAATCGAAAAACCTGTAAAAAATAAAAATACATTTCCATACATGCAATATCTTACTTACCATTAGAAGCGGTGGCCCTCCGTCTCCCGGGGAAACAGGAAGCTCACGTACCTTGAAGGCCTCCAACAGCATCCGATGCCATCATCCATGAAGATCCGGATCATGTACCCCAAACTTCTTTCTTCTTTCTTTAATCACTGTCTTCTATCTTCTATCTTTGGCCTGAGCGCGCCAAATGTAACTAATCCCTGCAGGGGAATACTGCAGCCCTATTGGCTCTCGAGCGACATGTGGTTAGCATGCCCCTATGCATTATGGGGCTTGTAGTCCCTGTGGAGCCTATCCCTAATAGCCGCCGCATGCATCTAGCGTACTTCACATGTGCGACTCAATAATGGCCGCTGCGACTCCTCTGCGCATGCGCGAACTGGTAATGGCCGCCGGAGCTCCCTCTGTGCATGCACGAGTCTCCGCGCATGCGCCCGCACTACAACATGGCGGCGCCCCTTACCAGGAGCTGACGACGAGCCCGTCGCTACCTGCACCTCCCCGCAACAACCCCCGCGGCAGTGGAGGCAAGGGGGGGGGCAAACAGTAAACCGGGGAACCTGGTTACATCCTCCCCCTGGTGAAAAAATACCGTCCCCGCTTTGGAACGGCGTCACACAGCATAAGTTTACACAATAAAAATGCCAGGCATAATATGTAGAACTTATCACATGCACAGTACAAGGGCAGACTAGTAGCCACAGATGGCATGGCTACAAATATACACATTCTGCTGTGTGACGTGAGGGGGTAACCAGGCTATACAATAAAGGTTAAGCCCCCTGGTTACCCCTGAAACCATGGGGTCCCTGGTACCTCCATAAGCCAGGGACCAGGGATAATACATGGGGAAAATAAAGTGACCCCTGATTATTCTGTTTTCATGTTCCCTTGACCCTAGAACTGAGAGATTTCTTGTGTGGCAGTTTTATGTGGGATACTTTCGGTGAAAATACAATTATTTTGTTTGCAGGAGTTCGGGGCCGAAGTTACCGGTAATCGTTTAATTCTCCCCGGCGAGCAGGAATGATTTGCCGGTACGCAGGGTGAATTACACCGGGGGCTTCACTGTGTCCCCCAGACTCCTGGATTTCGAGCCCAAATATCCCTAATCCATTTCCTGTAAAAGTATAAGGTTCCCCAAATATATTCTTTATTAAAGTGTACTTTATAAGATGTCTACAATTACTATAAGGCCCTGTACAGTCCGCCAGGGCATCAGCATAGATGCCGGTATGTCTGTATAGAGTCCGTAGTTGAAAGAGGAGAGGGTAGAAAAGGAAGGTGTGAAAGAGTGGCACACTATTGCTTTTAAGAAATATATTTAACAATATTTTCCTCCTTGGTGCTCACCCTCTATTGGTCCCGGTGTCTCAAAGCTGGATCCACGTGAACATGAACAAGTATTGGAAACAGAGGAAGCACACAGGAGGAGCCTTGGGTTGAGTATAAATACACTTCTACTGTATTAATGCATCAGAGCAGGCATACATATATTGTTATCATATTGTTATTGTTATATATATTGTTATATGTATGCCTGCTCTGATGCATTAATACAATAGAAGTTTATTTATTCTCAACCTAAGTCTCTTGTGTGCTTCCTCTATTTCCAATACTTGTTCAAAGAGGACAGGATGTCCAGAGGTGAGAAGACCATTTGGTGGTCGAGGAAGAATGAATTACCAAGTCCGAAGAACAAAGGGCACCCTGTGGGGACACCTTTTGTGTCTGCCAGACTTGGTGGAGCCTGCAAAGCGGGTGGCATTGGGTTAGCTTGGGAAAAATGGCGAGCGTAGGCGCTTCTCCCATTGGCTAATCCACATTTCCCGCCCACCCAGCATTTCGAGCCGGCTTGGCACGCCTCCTCCTCTAACGTCAGCCCAGAGACGAGTCCCTGTTTCTATTGGCTGGTGGGAAGGAATTCCCACGCTCTGATTGGTTGCTCCTCCTTCCGCCATGCTGAACATAGCTCAGTGGAGGGTACGTATGGAGGAGCCCCAGTCAGAGAGCCAGACGATTTGGTGGCTTGAGTTGATGAGGCTAGGGCAGGCTATTTAAAGTTGCTCTGTCCCAAATAGCAATGCAATCGGCCTTGTTTTGGAGCTAGGAAAGTCTGCCCTGCAGAGACTAAGTCAGACACGAGGACCAAGTTCTCATCTGAGAACATAGTGGTCGTGGTCAGGAGTTCCTGTCGAAAACAGTTCCAGGAGTATCAGGACTAGGTGCCGATCAGGAGTTCCTGTTGAATCTCGGTCTAGGACGTCCGGAACAATGTTCCGATCAGGGTAACACTTGCAAGTGGGCTCCCTGCACCTAGGAAAGGCTAGATCTCAGACCCCCAGACCCTAGTAAGTGTGTATATTTCTGTGTTTTGTTGTATTTCCGAAGGTTTTATCCAAATAAACCCCATTTTATTTCACTGCCTTGTTTTGCCTATTGACTGATCCCAGAAATATACGTGTGTTAAGAGACCTGGTCCCCAGTGATACTCCGTTACACACACAAACTGGTGACATTAAAGGGTGTGTACATCACTGCTTCTAACCTGGGTAACTCTCCCTATTCTTTCTCTGCAGAGGTACTTAGGCGTGTTCCATCTCCTGTATAGCGTCCGTTATTCGCTATTTCACCTGGGCCCGGTGATGGTAGGGATAGAGTTGGCTGCTTTGAATAAATGTGGAGCCCATCATTTCCCTGACCTGTCAGTAAAACATTTGTACTAAGTACTGTATATATATGTAGCCATGTGTAAAATTGGTGTACATATCTTCCTCGTGCTGTGCAGTAACTCCTGTTAAAAGGGCAGGGTTGCCAGTAGTCATCATGGAGGTTTGCCCTCAACCCCTGTGATGTGTAAGATAGTAGCCAAGGAAGTGACAGCATGCTCTGGTCCACTATTAGTGACAGAGGTGGGTTGTTTCTGGAAGCTGATATATTGCACAGCACTCCCTAAAGTTAGTCAGTCAGTGAGAGCCATGTGGAGTGTCTGCAACACTGTTGCAGGGTGTCAGAGCAGAGCCAGACAGTGCAGTGTCTGATGCAAGAGCTGTGAGGCTGTGCAGCTGAAGTGGCAGAGAGACAAGCTGCTTACCCACTGTATCCAGGGACCTGGTACAGATGGGGATCTCCCTTATGGGAGAGGTGGACACCCAATGTAATTAGGAGGAGCAGGAGGAACCTTCCTCAAGATGGTCAACCCAAAGATGAGCGGCTAGACCGACCACTATGAGGGGCAGTTTAGCCAGGATGATGCTAATAAAGAGGCCCTTGTTCACTGCAACCCTTCTGTGTGAGTGTGGAGTCATTCTGCAGAAGGAGGCACCACAGAGGAGGTCCTCATCAGATACATCCCCCTGCGGACGCAGAGATCCTGATGAGGTGGAGGCGCTGCATCGTATGTGAGTAGGACTCAAAGCACACTACCTCAGATGCCTGTCTTGTTGATATCCCCATACCATCCAAGCGGGAGACTCAGGAGTCCTGTACGCCAGCAGGTGCACCACAACATACATGCATGTAATGGGGACCAGTTAGACCACAGGGGCCAATGTGAGATTGGGTGGGTCCAGAAAAACCGTTACATATATATAGATATGTGTCGTGTAGCCTGTTTCCTGCACCACAGGGACCAGGGGTTAACTCTGTACTCAGGATAAATGTTGCAAAGTTTCATGTGACCTTTCCATGTGTAACCCTGTATCCCCCCTCTCCTTTGGGAAACTACTCTGGTTACTGCTTCGGTGCGCTGCTGAAGCCTACCCGCGGTGTCAGGAGAAGCTGAGCTGCGCGATGTTAAGGGCAATGGGACAGACTTTACGGACATTTCTTAGTTACTCACACACGTTACAGCGCCTCCAGCCATGACAGGGTCCCAAGGATAGGATGTCAGCTCCTGTCATTGCGGTCCATCTACCTCCTGCCTAGTAACTGACACCCAGGCAGAGGCAAGGTGCACAAGCATCTTTATTTTCTCAGGACTTCTGGATGGTGCCTGCCCATTCTCTTGGGGAATTCTGGTCTGGAGGGTCTCTTGGCCGGCCGGCCTAGAGTAATGGCATGCTTGCCCCGCAATGGGGAAGACTCATAGCCCTCTTACTCCCTTTCAGGATCAGAGCCAGACCTTTCCTCCTTCCATGCCTACTCCTAGAGCAGGGCAGAACTCCACTCTCCTCCGTACAATCTCTCCTAGGAGGGTAGCGTAGCACTCTCCTCTACCTCCCCACTCTAGCAGGAGCTCAGAGGAACTCTCTCATCCACCTCCTCACTCCAGGAGGAGCAGAGGGGAACTCCTTAACTTTAGCCTACTCCCCTTAGAAACTTCTGGAAGGGGCGGGCTCATAGACTGTACCCACCTGCACAGGCTACAAGACACCACCTACCTTCCTTCACTTTCTGGGGAAGCAAGAAGGGGGGGTCAAGGGCCCACAGATTAACCTGCTAATGCCTGGATCTTAACAGGGATTACATAGCAGATACACTACGTGTGGGAGAAACAGGTACAGCTGGACATACCCTGTTACACATGTAACGAAGGTTATTTAGTTAAACCCTTTGACCAAAGCTTTATAAGCCTGCAGCCAACGTCAAGGCTGCGGCCCCAGACTGCACTGCAGCACGTGCGCCCGGGGGGTGGGGCGGCGCGTGCACAGCACTTTACTGCGATCTGTGGAGAGAGGCAGAGATTGCGACAGGGGGCGTGGCTGGGGGTTTTCATGGGCGTGGCCATGACCTCACACGGCTGGTTCGCCCTTATTGGCTGAAGCGCCAGGGGGCGTGGCCACGCCTCTGTCACAAGTTGCAAATACAATTTTTTTGTATTTGGAAAATCTCGTCATAGAGCGCAGCTGCACCTTCCACGCCAAGGTGCCGCGTGGGCCCAGCCCCCCTGAGGGGCGGTGCTTGTTCGTACAGCGCACGCCGAGCCGTGCGCTGTAGAACGCACTGGGACCGTAGCCTCACCAAATTGCTGGTACCTACACTGAATATAGGTCATCATTGTCCCTTGGACTAATGAAAAATGTGAGAAGGTCCTTCAGGGCCGAAGCGCTTAACTAAATACCCCTTATTCATGAGATTAACTAAATACCCCTTATTCATGAGATTAACTAAATACCCCTTATTCATGAGATTAACTAAATACCCCTTATTCATGAGATTAACTAAATACCCTTATTCATGAGATTAACTAAATACCCCTTATTCATGAGATTAACTAAATACCCTTATTCATGAGATTAACTAAATACCCCTTATTCATGAGATTAACTAAATACCCCTTATTCATGAGATTAACTAAATACCCCTTATTCATGAGATTAACTAAATACCCCTTATTCATGAGATTAACTAAATACCCCTTATTCATGAGATTAACTAAATACCCCTTATTCATGAGATTAACTAAGTACCCTTATTCATGAGATTAACTAAATACCCCTTATTCATGAGATTAACTAAATACCCCTTATTCATGAGATTAACTAAATACCCCTTATTCATGAGATTAACTAAATACCCCTTATTCATGAGATTAACTAAATACCCCTTATTCATGAGATTAACTAAATACCCCTTATTCATGAGATTAACTAAATACCCCTTATTCATGAGATTAACTAAATACCCCTTATTCATGAGATTAACTAAATACCCCTTATTCATGAGATTAACTAAGTACCCTTATTCATGAGATTAACTAAATACCCCTTATTCATGAGATTAACTAAATACCCCTTATTCATGAGATTAACTAAATACCCCTTATTCATGAGATTAACTAAATACCCCTTATTCATGAGATTACTGTTTTATTTTAGCCTAACTGGTGGGAGCGCAGGAATCGTTCTTTTTGTTTTTCTATATGTAAGGCCGACCTTTTTACCAGCAGTATAGGGAGGAGCGTGGTTATAGGTATAATATAGGTATAATATATATATATATATATATATATACATATATATATATATATATATATATATATTTAGGGAGGAGCATGGTTATATGTACAATATATATATATATAGGGAGGAGCGCGGTATTATGTACAATATATATATATATATAGGGAGGAGCGGGGTATTATGTACAATATATATATATATATACTGTATAGGGAGGAGCACGGTATTATGTACAATATATATATATATAGGGAGGAGCGTGGTTATATGTACAATATATATATATATATATATAGGGAGGAGCACGGTATTATGTACAGTCTGTGACGGTCAGGGGTAGCCAGGCTCTCAATAAAGGTATTATGGCCGTCTGGTTACCTCTGATCCATATTTTGGGTTTTAGAGTGTCAGCTCTTCAACCTGAAATGTATGTGCTTGTGCAACAATAAAGTATTTGTGTGTCGGTTACCTTTCCAGGAGTGCCAGCGAGCAGGGAGTGCCAGCGCGCAGGGAGTGCCAGCGCGCAGGGAGTGCCAGCGCGCAGGGAGTGCCAGCGAGCAGGGAGTGCCAGCGCACAGGGAGTGCCAGCGCACAGGGAGTGCCAGCGAACAGGGAGTGCCAGCGCGCAGGGAGTGCCAGCGCCCAGGGAGTGCCAGCGCGCAGGGAGTGCCAGCGCGCAGGGAGTGCCAGCGAGCAGGAAGTGCCAGCGAGCAGAGATCGCTGGGCTATAAGTTTCAGGGGGGGATTTTGCAGAGCAAGTCTTGTAAGATTGTGTTTAGCTAGTCGGGGTCCAGAGTTGCTGGCTACCCCAATAATGTACCCGGGAATCGGGTCAGGAGACCGGATACATGTAGGCACAATGCTCCGGTCAAAATCCTGCTCTGAAAACGCTTTCACGACTTACCGCTAGACTCCCTGCTTCAGCACAGACCAGAAAGGTAAATGGGACATATGGGGGTAAGGTATAACCAGAACAGTCCCCCAGTTAATACCCAGTTACTCAGACCCAGTATAGAGGTTCTGGAGGTACTCCAACCATACATGAGGTAGCGAGGGTTTTTAAAAGTCCTAGTCCGGTTTTCAGAGTGTGGGGATTCGGCCGGGGAATATGAACCTGCGCGCTGTCTCATTCTATTCCCCATAACCCAAGGACTTAGAAAAACATGTGAAAGTACCTTTTATTACATTGTGTTTTAATAGTACATATGTTTGTGCACAGTATTATGAGCTGGGGACTTCCAGGTCCGTGGGTCCGAGAGACCATGTGGCTGCCGAGCCTGGTGCCACAAAGTCTGCTCGGGTCCCGGACATGAAAGCCTCAGATGTTGCCAGGTGTGAAAGCAGGTGGAGTACCAGAGTTGGGCTCAAGTACTCACATCCTGGAGTGAATGGAAGTCATCGGACCACCATTTGCCCCAACCCAGACTTTGACGAGCCTAACACAGCGGGAGACCCTTGCATGACACGTGGCAGAGGTGCCAGGTTGGCGCATGCCCTTGTCAGGTTCCGAATCCGAGCTTGCCCGGCTTCAGGAGACTGACATCGCTCTGATTGGCTGGTAGGAAATTTCCCACGCTCGGATTGGCTGTAGTGCTTCATGAATGAACTCAAAAATACTATAAGAATCCCTCAGCCAATCCGGAGTTGAGATTCTGAGCGCTAAGACAGCAGCGGCAAATTTGAATGTATGAAAAGATGCTCCGGGAGAAATAGCAGCGCGCCGGCTTCAGACATTTCAGGACGACTTTAGCGGCCAAGTTCTGAGGATTGAACGTCGCGGCTGGAATTGGAGCCGATTTTAGTTCCCGGACGTTTGGGATTTACTCGCGGTGAAGTTATTTCAGGCTCCGGAGCGGATACAGCGGCGGCGTCAGGAACTTCACGCCGATATCAGTTCCAGGACATTTCAGGCTAAGTCTAGTTGTGTAGCCCCAGTAAGTGTGTCTTCTCTTGTATTTTGTGAGTCACTGTGTGTGACGCCTGTTTCTATGGAATACAAGACAATTTGCTTTTCTATCTTGTTTTGCTCAGGGAATGATCCTGGTAAAAAGCTGTAAATACGTGCCTCCCGTGACACAGCCTTCCACACATATACGGTATGTACTGGTGCAGCCACGAGTATCCGAACGCTGGGAAAATCTGGGACAATCTTCCAGTAACGCTGCAACATTTCCTGTGACATTTCTGCAGACAGACTAATGGCCCGTCGGAGTAACACAGCGGGGGTCCCTGGCAGTCCCATGCAGTTTGAATGTTGCAGCATTACTGGGAGATTGCCCCAGATTTTCCCGGGCAAGTGTTCGGATACTCGTGGCTGCACCAGTACAGTCTTCCCCGAATATTAGGCCAATCCCTTGCCTTGCTGCACACTCCATGAGGGCATTTTAATACAGTGTCACTGACACGTCACGGGGGGAGGTTTATTGGCTCATCTGCTTTACATAGTATTTCCTTGGAGGTGTCTGTCTCCTCCCTTCAGGGCAGCGCCCCTACTAATTCCCCGCTTAGTACAGGTACAATATACCCCCCAGTGCCAGTCTGCACATCACCCTCCGAGAGCCGGTGAATGTGTACGGCTGACAGAGAGACATATGTGTACGTTGTATTATATTCACAGCAGGGAATTTGTGCACCCGCAGCTTATCTCTGTAGTACGGTAACTACTGTATGGTACTGGTTTGACCAGCGTGTAGATGTACTACTCACAAAAGAATGTACTTTATTTAACCCCTTCAGGGCTTTCTCACGGTCCATGGGACAATAATTGCATATATTCAGTGTAAGTACCTGCATACGGTTATGCCGTGACAGGGCTGCATACGGTTATGCCGTGACGGGGCTGCATACGGTTATGCCGTGACGGGGCTGCATACGGTTATGCCGTGACGGGGCTGCATACGGTTATGCCGTGACGGGGCTGCATACGGTTATGCCGTGACGGGGCTGCATACGGTTATGCCGTGACGGGGCTGCATACGGTTATGCCGTGACAGGGCTGCATACGGTTATGCCGTGACAGGGCTGCATACGGTTATGCCGTGCCGGGGCTGCATACGGTTATGCCGTGACGGGGCTGCATACGGTTATGCCGTGACGGGGCTGCATACGGTTATGCCGTGACGGGGCTGCATACGGTTATGCCGTGACGGGGCTGCATACGGTTATGCCGTGACAGGGCTGCATACGGTTATGCCGTGACAGGGCTGCATACGGTTATGCCGTGACGGGGCTGCATACGGTTATGCCGTGACGGGGCTGCATACGGTTATGCCGTGACGGGGCTGCATACGGTTATGCCGTGACGGGGCTGCATACGGTTATGCCGTGACGGGGCGGCATACTGTTATGCCGTGACTGGGCTGCATACGGTTATGCCGTGACGGGGCTGCATACGGTTATGCCGTGACACGGCTGCATACGGTTATGCCGTGACGGGGCTGCATACGGTTATGCCGTGACGGGGCTGCATACGGTTATGCCGTGACGGGGCTGCATACGGTTATGCCGTGACGGGGCTGCATACGGTTATGCCGTGACGGGGCTGCATACGGTTATGCCGTGATGGGGCTGCATACGGTTATGCCGTGACGGGGCTGCATACGGTTATGCCGTGACGGGGCTGCATACGGTTATGCCGTGCCGGGGCTGCAGGCTTATAACGCTTTGGCCTAAGGGTTTAACTAAATACCCCTTATTCATGAGATTACCATTTTATTTTAGCCTAATTGGCAGGAGCGCAGGAATCGCGCTTTTTGTTTTTCTATATGTTTTCGGTTAGGAGGCGCCGTACAGTATGGGTGGGGCGGTTAGAAAAATAACAGCGCCAGTCCAGCGTTAAACGCCGATGCTTCGCCGCGAGAACCTTGCGTTGCGCATGTTCCTGCCTGGCGATAAGAAGCAGACATTTAGCTCAGCGGTGAGTGATCCGTTTGCAACCTCTGAATGCCCACAGGGTCAGCAGCTATGACCCAGGGGTCAGCGGTTTCACACGCCACGCAGGACACTAGCAGGCTAAGCACCTGACATGTCGTCATTATATCAAACCTACAGGTCCCCTCCCTCCGAGCAGAGATAGGATCCCTCCCTCCCCTCCCTCCTTCTCTGTGCGAAATTACCACTGCATACTGATACAGGGTGGCTCACTCGCACACTCGCACACACGCAGGGGGGGAGCAGTGAGCCTGCAGGGGTAAGTCTGGCACAGAGGAGCGGAGGACCCTGCATACAGTACGCAGCCACACTGCTCACCCTATACACAGCCACACTGCTCACCCTATACACAGCCACACTGCTCACCCTATACACAGCCACACTGCTCACCCTATACACAGCCACACTGCTCACCCTATACATACCCACACTGCTCACCCTATACACAGCCACACTGCTCACCCTATACACAGCCACACTGCTCACCCTATACACACGCACACTGCTCACCCTATACACAGCCACACTGCTCACCCTATACACAGCCACACTGCTCACCCTATACACAGCCACACTGCTCACCCTATACACAGCCACACTGCTCACCCTATACACAGCCACACTGCTCACCCTATACACAGCCACACTGCTCACCCTATACACAGCCACACTGCTCACCCTATACACAGCCACACTGCTCACCCTATACACAGCCACACTGCTCACCCTATACACAGCCACATTGGTCACCCTATACACAGCCACACTGCTCACCCTATACACAGCCACACTGCTCACCCTATACACAGCCACACTGCTCACCCTATACACCGCCACACTGCTCACCCTATACACAGCCACACTGCTCACCCTATACACAGCCACACTGCTCACCCTATACACAGCCACACTACTCACCCTATACACACCCACACTGCTCACCCTATGCACACCTACACTGCTCACCCTATACACAGCCACACTGCTCACCCTATACGCAGCCACACTGATCACCCTATACACAGCCACACTGCTCACCCTATACACAGCCACACTGCTCACCCTATACACAGCCACACTGCTCACCCTATACACAGCCACACTGCTCACCCTATACACACCCACACTGCTCACCCTATACACAGCCACACTGCTCACCCTATACACAGCCACACTGCTCACCCTATGCACACCCACACTGCTCACCCTATACATACCCACACTGCTCACCCTATACACAGCCACACTGCTCACCCTATACACACCCGCACTGCTCACCCTATACACAGCCACACTGCTCACCCTATACACAGCCACACTGCTCACCCTATACACAGCCACAGTGCTCACCCTATACACAGCCACACTGCTCACCCTATACACAGCCACACTGCTCACCCTATACACACGCACACTGCTCACCCTATACACACGCACACTGCTCACCCTATACATACCCACACTGCTCACCCTATACACACGCACACTGCTCACCCTATACACAGCCACACTGCTCACCCTATACACAGCCACACTGCTCACCCTATACACACGCACACTGCTCACCCTATACACAGCCACACTGCTCACCCTATACACAGCCACACTGCTCACCCTATACACACGCACACTGCTCACCCTATACACAGCCACACTGCTCACCCTATACACAGCCACACTGCTCACCCTATACACAGCCACACTGCTCACCCTATACACAGCCACACTGCTCACCCTATACACAGCCACACTGCTCACCCTATACACAGCCACACTGCTCACCCTATGCACACCCACACTGCTCACCCTATACGCAGCCACACTGCTCACCCTATACATACCCACACTGCTCACCCTATACACAGCCACACTGCTCACCCTATACACACCCACACTGCTCACCCTATACACAGCCACACTGCTCACCCTATACACAGCCACACTGCTCACCCTATACACAGCCACACTGCTCACCCTATACACACCCACACTGCTCACCCTATACACACCCACACTGCTCACCCTATACACACCCACACTGCTCACCCTATACACACCCACACTGCTCACCCTATACACACCCACACTGCTCACCCTATACACACCCACACTGCTCACCCTATACACACCCACACTGCTCACCCTATACACACCCACACTGCTCACCCTATACACACCCACACTGCTCACCCTATACACACCCACACTGCTCAACCTATGCACAGCCACACTGCTCACCCTATACACAGCCACACTGCTCACCCTATACATATACACTGCTCACCCTATACATACCTACATTTACCCTGCATACAGTTCATACCCACACCGCTCACCCCATACATAACCACACTGCGCACCTTATACATTCCCACATTGCTCACACTATAGACATACATACTGTACCCACATTGCTCAGTCTATAGATATAAACACACTGCTCACCCTATAGATATACATATCCACACTAATCACACTAAAGAAGACACACACGCCTCACCCTGTAGATAATCATACCCACACTGCTCACACACATACAGCTCACCCTATAGATATTAACACCCACACTGCTCACCCTATAGATAGAAGCGGCGGCTGATCTTGTTGGAGAGACCGGCGCAGGTAAGTGTTCCACTCGTCTGCTATTCATCTTTCATGGGTAAGATCTCTGGATCTCGCTGGAGGTAAGATCTCTGGATCTCGCTGGAGGTAAGATCTCTGGCTCTCGCTGGAGGTAAGATCTCTAGCTCTCGCTGGAGGTAAGATCTCTGGATCTCGCTGGAGGTAAGATCTCTGGATCTCGCTGGAGGTAAGATCTCTGGATCTCGCTGGAGGTAAGATCTCTGGATCTCGCTGGAGGTAAGATCTCTGGATCTCGCTGGAGGTAAGATCTCTGGCTCTCGCTGGAGGTAAGATCTCTAGCTCTCGCTGGAGGTAAGATCTCTGGATCTCGCTGGAGGTAAGATCTCTGGATCTCGCTGGAGGTAAGATCTCTGGATCTCGCTGGAGGTAAGATCTCTGGCTCTCGCTGGAGGTAAGATCTCTAGCTCTCGCTGGAGGTAAGATCTCTGGATCTCGCTGGAGGTAAGATTTCTGGATCTCGCTGGAGGTAAGATCTCTGGATCTCGCTGGAGGTAAGATCTCTGGCTCTCGCTGGAGGTAAGATCTCTGGATCTCGCTGGAGGTAAGATCTCTGGATCTCGCTGGAGGTAAGATCTCTGGATCTCGCTGGAGGTAAGATCTCTGGATCTCGCTGGAGGTAAGATCTCTGGATCTCGCTGGAGGTAAGATCTCTGGATCTCTCTGGAGGTAAGATTTCTGGATCTCTCTGGGGTAATATCTATGGATCTCTCCAGGGTCAGATCCCTGGATCTATCTGGGGTAAGATAACTGCATCTCTCTGGGGTAAGATTAAAGGCACAATGCCAGCTAGGACCGCATTGAAGTAGTGACAGTAATATGTTTAATATTATGGAATTAGGAATCACTTTTTAAAGTCTGGGAATGTGCCTCACATGTACAAAGCTTCCCAAACCTCACAGGTCTCTTCATCACATGTACAGAACTTTCCCAAACCTCACAGGTCTCTTCATCACATGTACAGAACTTTCCCAAACCTCACAGGTCTCTTCATCACATGTACAGAGCTTTCCTAACCTCACAGGTCTCTTCTTCACATGTACAGAGCTTCCCAAGCCTCACAGGTCTCTTCTTCACATTTACAGAGCTTTCCCAAACCTCACAGGTCTCTTCATCACATGTACAGAGTTTTCCAAACCTCACAGGTCTCTTCTTCACATGTACAGAGCATCCCAAACCTCACAGGTCTCTTCTTCACATGTACAGAGCTTCCAAACCTCACAGGTCTCTTCTTCACATGTACAGAGCATCCCAAACCTCACAGGTCTCTTCACATGTACACAGCTTTCCAAACCTCACAGGTCTCTTCTTCATGTGTCGAGAACTTCCCAAACCTCACAGGTCTCTTCTTCACCTGTACAGAGCTTTCCTAACCTCACAGGTCTCTTCTTCACATGTACAGTCCTTTCCAAACCTCACAGGTCTTTTCTTCACATGTACAGAGCTTACAAACCTCACAGGTCTCTTCTTCACATGTACAGAACTTCCCAAACCTAACAGGTCTCTTCTTCATGTGTACAGAACTTTCCAAACCTCACAGGTCTCTTCTTCACGTGTACAGAGCTTTCCAAACCTCACAGGTCTCTTCTTCACATGTACAGAGCTTACAAACCTCACAGGTCTCTTCTTCACATGTACAGAACTTCCCAAACCTCACAGGTCTCTTCTTCACATGTACAGAACTTTCCAAACCTCACAGGTCTCTTCTTCACGTGTACAGAGCTTTCCAAACCTCACAGGTCTCTTCTTCACATGTGCAGAGCTGTGGAATCGCTCCTGTGCCTAAGGATATGAATGTTTAATGATTTATGTTTTACACTCGGAATCATTTGGGAATCTTAAACGTCTTCTTTACGGATGTTAAGACGCCATATACCTCTCCTGTAATCATTTATAGGAGCAGAGCCACCACTCCCCCCTATACCATCTCCTGACTCCATTATCTGAGGTCAGCGCCTATAGACCCCAACACAGAGCAGACGTGGGATGACCACGTGGGAAATAGAGTGGTTTGATATTTGGGAAAACGTGGCTCCCGCACGGGTCTCCGAGAGAGCTGTGAGCAGATAGTGTTTAGCTGGAACGTGAAATAAATGGCAGGGAAGGGTTAACGCGAGGAGCATTACGCGGTGAGATAAAATATCAGCGATGGCTGAAGCAGGCTGATCTTATCAGATACAGTATAATAATCATTACACAGGGAGAAATTACACCGGGCAAAGGTCACCACACTGCAACAGTGCCGCCCTGCACAGGCCCAACGTGACCTCAGGACCATGGCGTGCGCAAAGGGTTAAACGCAGCGCATTGTCACTTTTATATAACAATAAATACATCGCTATTGCTATTCAAATGCTTGTTTTTCACTTTCAGTATTTGCGTGGTAAACCCATGCGTAGCAGGGTCTCACCGTCTTTACCTGATGTCTTCAGGTGGTCAGACTGTTTGCCGGTCCGCAGAGCGCTGTTCCTCTGTAAAGTCCGTATGAAACCATCATTAGTAAAACCGGGCGTAAATACGGAAAAACAGCGACTATGAGGGGGATTACACCCTGAAAGGGACCAGTCTGCTTCAGCACGCGGGCAGCGGTTAGGGTCGGGAGCGTTAGGAATAGTGGTTAAGAGTCTTGGTGTAAGAGGTGACTTATCTAAGGTAAGGGGTTAAGGTTTTTGGGTAAGGGGTTCAGGTTTTTAAGCTGAGGGGTTAAGGTTTTTGGGTGAGGGGTTAAGGTTTTTGGGTGAGGGGTTAAGGTTTTTGGGTGAGGGGTTAAGGTTTTTGGGTGAGGGGTTAAGGTTTTTGGGTGAGGGGTTAAGGTTCTTGGGTGAGGGGTTAAGGTTTTTGGGTGAGGGGTTAAGGTTTATGGGTGAGGGGTTAAGGTTTATGGGTGAGGGGTTAAGGTTTTTGGGTGAGGGGTGAAGGTTTTTGGGTAAGAGGTTACATTAACTGAAACAGCAAATTGTCCCGGCGGTGAAACAGTCATGGCTAATTGTCCTAGACTCATTCAATCTTTTCTAAGGAAGCTGTATAAAGTATACAGGTATGGAGAAGCTGGTTCTAATGTGAGGAGTAGTAGTGCTAGTGGTGACGCCATAAGGTTAATGTGAGGAGTAGTGGTGTAGTGGTGACGGCCATGAGGTTAATGTGAGGATTAGTGGTGCTAGTGGTGATGGCCATGAGGTTAATGTGAGGATTAGTGGTGCTAGTGGTGACGCCATGAGGTTAATGTGAGGATTAGTGGTGCTAGTGGTGATGGCCATGAGGTTAATGTGAGGAGGAGAGGTGCTAGTGGTGACGCCATGAGGTTAATGTGAGGATTAGCGGTGCTAGTGGTGACGGCCATGAGGTTATTGTGAGTATTAGAGGTGCTAGTGGTGACGGCCATGAGGTTAATGTGAGGATTAGTGGTGCTAGTGGTGACGGCCATGAGGTTAATGTGAGGATTAGTGGTGCTAGTGGTGATGCCATTAGGTTAATGTGAGGATTAGTGGTGCTAGTGGTGACGCCATGAGGTTAATGTGAGGATTAGTGGTGCTAGTGGTGACGGCCATGAGGTTAATGTGAGGAGTAGTGGTGCTAGTGGTGACCGCCATGAGGTTAATGTGAGGATTAGTGGTGCTAGTGGTGACGGCCATGAGGTTAATGTGAGGATTAGCGGTGCTAGTGGTGACGGCCATGAGGTTAATGTGAGGAGGAGAGGTGCTAGTGGTGACGGCCATGAGGTTAATGTGAGGAGTAGTGGTGCTAGTGGTGACGGCAATGAGGTTAATGTGAGGATTAGTGGTGCTAGTGGTGACGGCCATGAGGTTAATGTGAGGATTAGCGGTGCTAGTGGTGACTGCCATGAGGTTAATGTGAGGATTAGCGGTGCTAGTGGTGACGGCCATGAGGTTAATGTGAGGATTAGTGGTGCTAGTGTTGATGGCCATGAGGTTAATGTGAGGATTAGTGGTGCTAGTGGTTATGTCCATGAGGTTAATGTGAGGATTAGTGGTGCTAGTGGTGATGACCATGAGGTTAATGTGAGGATTAGTGGTGCTAGTGGTGACGGCCATGAGGTTATGTGAGGATTAGTGGTGCCAGTGGTGACGGCCATAAGGTTAATGTGAGGATTAGTGGTGCTAGTGGTGACGGCCATGAAGTTAATGTGAGGAGGAGAGGTGCTAGTGGTGATGGCTATGAGGTTAATGTGAGGAGGAGAGGTGCTAGTGGTGATGGCTATGAGGTTAATGTGAGGATTAGTGGTGCTAGTGGTGACGGGCATGAGGTTAATGTGAGGATTAGTGGTGCTAGTGGTGACGGCCATGAAGTTAATGTGAGGAGGAGAGGTGCTAGTGGTGACGGCCATGAAGTTAATGTGAGGATTAGTGGTGCTAGTGGTGACGGCCATGAGGTTAATGTGAGGATTAGTGGTGCTAGTGGTGACGGCCATGAGGTTAATGTGAGGAGTAGTGATGCTAGTGGTGACGGCCATGAGGTTAATGTGAGGATTAGTGGTGCTAGTGGTGACGGCCATGAGGTTAATGTGAGGAGGAGAGGTGCTAGTGGTGACGGCCATGAAGTTAATGTGAGGATTAGTGGTGCTAGTGGTGACGGCCATGAGGTTAATGTGAGGATTAGTGGTGCTAGTGGTGATGGCCATGAGGTTAATGTGAGGATTAGTGGTGCTAGTGGTGACGGCCATGAGGTTAATGTGAGGATTAGTGGTGTTAGTGGTGATGGCCATGAGGTTAATGTGAGGAGGAGAGGTGCTAGTGTTGACAGCCATGAGGTTAATGTGAGGATTAGTGGTGCTAGTGGTGACGGCCATGAGGTTAATGTGAGGATCAGTGGTACTAGTGGTGACGGCCATGAGGTTAATGTGAGGATTAGCGGTTCTAGTGGTGACGGCCATGAGGTTAATGTGAGGATTAGTGGTGCTAGTGGTGACGGCCATGAGGTTAATGTGAGGATTAGTGGTGTTAGTGGTGATGGCCATGAGGTTAATGTGAGGATTAGCGGTGCTGGTGTTGATGGCCATGAGGTTAATGTGAGGATTAGAGGTGCTAGTGGTAATGGCCATGAGGTTAATGTGAGGAGTAGCGGTGCTAGTGGTGACGGCCATGAGGTTAATGTGAGGATTAGTGGTGCTAGTGGTGACCGCCATGAGGTTAATGTGAGGATTAGTGGTGCTAGTGGTGAGGACCATGAGGTTAATGTGAGGATTAGTGGTGCTACTGGTGATGACCATGAGGTTAATGTGAGGATTAGTTGTGCTAGTGGTGATGACCATGAGGTTAATGTGAGGAGTAGCGGTGCTAGTGGTGACGGCCATGAGGTTAATGTGAGGAGGAGAGGTGCTAGTTGTGACGGCCATAAGGTTAATGTGAGGATTAGAGGTGCTAGTGGTGACGGCCATGAGGTTAATGTGAGGATTAGTGGTGCTAGTGGTGATGACCATGAGGTTAATGTGAGGATTAGTTGTGCTAGTGGTGATGACCATGAGGTTCATGTGAGGATTAGAGGTGCTAGTGGTGACGGCCATGAGGTTAATGTGAGGATTAGTGGTGCTAGTGGTGATGACCATGAGGCTAATGTGAGGATTAGAGGTGCTAGTGGTGATGGCCATGAGGTTAATGTGAGGAGTAGTGGTGCTAGTGGTAACGGCCATGAGATTAATGTGAGGATTAGTGGTGCTAGTGGTGATGGCCATGAGGTTAATGTGAGGATTAGTGGTGCTAGTGGTGACGGCAATGAGGTTAATGTGAGGATTAGTGGTGCTAGTGGTGACGGGCATGAGGTTAATGTGAGGATTAGTGGTGCTATTGGTGACAGCCATGAGGTTACTGTGAGGAGTAGCGGTGCTAGTGGTGACAGCCATGAGGTTAATGTGAGGATTAGTGGTGCTAGTGGTGACGGCCATGAGGTTAATGTGAGGATTAGTGGTGCTAGTGGTGACGGCAATGAGGTTAATGTGAGGATTAGTGGTGCTAGTGGTGACCGCCATGAGGTTAATGTGAGGAGGAGAGGTGCTAGTGGTGACGGCCATGAGGTTAATGTGAGGATTAGAGGTGCTAGTGGTGACGGCCATGAGGTTAATGTGAGGGGTAGTGGTGCCAGTGGTGACGGCCATGAGGTTAATGTGAGGATTAGTGGTGCAAGTGGTTATGGCCCTGAGGTTAATGTGAGGAGTAGTGGTGCTAGTGGTGACGGCCATGAGGTTAATGTAAGGATTAGTGGTGCTAGTGGTGACGGAAATTAGGTTAATGTGAGGATTAGTGGTGCTAGTGGTGACTGCCATGAGGTTAATGTGAGGATTAGTGGTGCTAGTTGTGACGGCCATGAGGTTAATGTGAGGAGTATGGGTGCCAGTGGTGACGGCCATGAGGTTAATGTGAGGATTAGAGTTGCTAGTGGTGACGGCCATGAAGTTAATGTGAGGAGGAGAGGTGCTAGTGGTGATGACCATGAGGTTAATGTGAGGAGTAGCTGTGCTAGTGGTGACGGCCATGAGGTTAATGTGAGGATTAGTGGTGCTAGTGGTTATGGCCATGAGGTTAATGTGAGGAGTAGAGGTGCTAGTGGTGACGCCATGAGGTTAATGTGAGGATTAGTGGTGCTAGTGATGACTGCCATGAGGTTAATGTGAGGAGTAGCGGTGCTAGTGGTGACGGCCATGAGGTTAATGTGAGAATTAGTGGTGCTAGTGGTGACGTCCATGAGGTTAATGTGAGGATTAGTGGTGCTAGTTGTGATGACCATGAGGTTAATGTGAGGATTAGTGGTGCTAGTGGTGATGACCATGAGGTTAATGTGAGGATTAGTTGTGCTAATGGTGATGACCATGAGGTTAATGTGAGGAGTTGCGGTGCTAGTGGTGACGGCCATGAGGTTAATGTGAGGAGGAGAGGTGCTAGTGGTGACCGCCATGAGGTTAATGTGAGGAGGAGAGGTGCTAGTTCTGACGGCCATGAGGTTAATGTGAGGAGTAGAGGTGCTAGTGGTGACGGCCATGAAGTTAATGTGAGGAGGAGAGGTGCTAGTGGTGATGGCCATGAGGTTAATGTGAGGATTAGTGGTGCAAGTGATGACGACCATGAGGTTAATGTGAGGAGTAGCAGTGCTAGTGGTGATGGCCATGGGGTTAATGTGAGGAGTAGCGGTGCTTGTGGTGATGACCATGAGGCTAATGTGAGGATTGGAGGTGCTAGTGGTGATGGCCATGAGGTTAATGTGAGGAGTAGAGGTGCTAGTGGTAACGGCCATGAGATTAATGTGAGGATTAGTGGTGCTAGTGGTGATGGCCATGAGGTTAATGTGAGGATTAGTGGTGCTAGTGGTGACGGCCATTAGTTTAATGTGAGGAGGAGAGGTGCTAGTGGTGACGGGCATGAGGTTAATGTGAGGATTAGTGGTTCTAGTGGTGACCGCCATGAGGTTACTGTGAGGAGTAGCGGTGCTAGTGGTGACAGCCATGAGGTTAATGTGAGGATTAGTGGTGCTAGTGGTGACGGCCATGAGGTTAATGTTAGGATTAGTGGTGCTAGTGGTGATGGCCATGAGGTTAATGTGAGGATTAGTGGTGCTAGTGGTGACCGCCATGAGGTTAATGTGAGGAGGAGAGGTGCTAGTTGTGACGGCCATGAGGTTAATGTGAGGGGTAGTGGTGCCAGTGGTGACGGCCATGAGATTAATGTGAGGATTAGCGGTGCTACTGGTGACAGCCATGAGGTTAATGAGAGGATTAGTGGTGCTAGTGGTGACGGCCATGAAGTTAATGTGAGGAGGAGAGGTGCTAGTGGTGACAGCCATGAGGTTAATGTGAGGATTAGTGGTGCAAGTGGTTATGGCCCTGAGGTTAATGTGAGGAGTAGTGGTGCTAGTGGTGACGGCCATGAGGTTAATGTGAGGATTAGTGATGCTAGTGGTGACCGCAATGAGGTTAATGTGAGGAGGAGAGGTGCTAGTTGTGACGGCCATGAGGTTAATGTGAGGAGTATGGGTGCCAGTGGTGACAGCCATGAGGTTAATGTGAGGATTAGAGTTGCTAGTGGTGACGGCCATGAAGTTAATGTGAGGAGGAGAGGTGCTAGTGGTGATGACCATGAGGTTAATGTGAGGAGTAGCGGTGCTAGTGGTGACGGCCATTAGGTTAATGTGAGGATTAGTGGTGCTAGTGGTGATGACCATGAGGTTACTGTGAGGAGTAGCGGTGCTAGTTGTGACAGCCATGAGGTTAATGTGAGGATTAGTGGTGCTAGTGGTGACGGCCATGAGGTTAATGTGAGGATTAGTGGTGCTAGTGGTGACGGCCATGAGGTTACTGTGAGGATTAGTGGTGCTAGTGGTTATGGCCATGAGGTTAATGTGAGGAGTAGAGGTGCTAGTGGTGACGCCATGAGGTTAATGTGAGGAGTAGAGGTGCTAGTGGTTATGGCCATGAGGTTAATGTGAGGAGTAGAGGTGCTAGTGGTGACGCCATGAGGTTAATGTGAGGATTAGCGGTGCTAGTTGTGACGGCCATGAGGTTAATGTGAGGAGTAGAGGTGCTAGTGGTGACCGCCATGAAGTTAATGTGAGGAGGAGAGGTGCTAGTGGTCACAGCCATGAGGTTAATGTGAGGATTAGTGGTGCTAGTGGTGATGACCATGAGGTTAATGTGAGGATTAATGGTGCCAGTGGTGACGGCCATGAGGTTAATGTGAGGATTAGTGGTGCTAGTGGTGACGGCCATGAAGTTAATGTGAGGAGGAGAGGTGCTAGTGGTGATGACCATGAGGTTAATGTGAGGATTAATGGTGCCAGTGGTGACGGCCATGAGGTTAATGTGAGGATTAGTGGTGCTAGTGGTGACGGCCATGAAGTTAATGTGAGGATTAGTGGTGCTAGTGGTGATGGCCATGAGGTTAATGTGAGGAGTAGTGGTGCTAGTGGTGACGGCCATGAGGTTAATGTGAGGATTAGTGGTGCTAGTGGTGATGGCCATGAGGTTAATGTGAGGATTAGTGGTGCTAGTGTTGATGACCATGAGGTTAATGTGAGGATTAGCGGTGCTAGTGGTGACGGCCATGAGGTTCATGTGAGGATTAGTGGTGTTAGTGGTGATGGCCATGAGGTTAATGTGAGGATTAGCGGTGCTAGTGGTGATGGCCATGAGGTTAATGTGAGGATTAGAGGTGCTAGTGGTAATGGCCATGAGGTTAATGTGAGGAGTAGCGGTGCTAGTGGTGACGGCCATGAGGTTAATGTGAGGATTAGTGGTGCTAGTGGTGACCGCCATGAGGTTAATGTGAGGATTAGTGGTGCTAGTGGTGATGACCATGAGGTTAATGTGAGGATTAGTGGTGTTAGTGGTGATGGCCATGAGGTTAATGTGAGGATTAGTGGTGCTAGTGGTGACGGCCATGAGGTTCATGTGAGGATTAGCGGTGCTAGTGATGACGGCCATGAGGTTAATGTGAGGATTAGTGGTGCTAGTGGTGACGGCCATGAGGTTAATGTGAGGAGGAGAGGTGCTAGTGTTGACAGCCATGAGGTTAATGTGAGGATTAGTGGTGCTAGTGGTGATGACCATGAGGTTAATGTGAGGATTAGTGGTGTTAGTCGTTATGGCCATGAGGTTAATGTGAGGATTTGTGGTGCTAGTGGTGACGGCCATGAGGTTCATGTGAGGATTAGCGGTGCTAGTGATGACAGCCATGAGGTTAATGTGAGGATTAGTGGTGCTAGTGGTGACGGCCATGAGGTTAATGTGAGGATTAGTGGTGCTAGTGGTGACGGCCATGAGGTTAATGTGAGGAGGAGAGGTGCTAGTGTTGACAGCCATGAGGTTAATGTGAGGATTAGTGGTGCTAGTGGTGATGACCATGAGGTTAATGTGAGGATTAGTGGTGCCAGTGGTGACGGCCATGAGGTTAATGTGAGGATTAGTGGTGCTAGTGGTGACGGCAATGAGGTTAATGTGAGGAGGAGAGGTGCTAGTTGTGACGGCCATGAGGTTAATGTGAGGAGTAGAGGTGCTAGTGGTGACCGCCATGAAGTTAATGTGAGGAGGAGAGGTGCTAGTGGTCACAGCCATGAGGTTAATGTGAGGATTAGTGGTGCTAGTGGTGATGACCATGAGGTTAATGTGAGGATTAATGGTGCCAGTGGTGACGGCCATGAAGTTAATGTGAGGAGGAGAGGTGCTAGTGGTGATGACCATGAGGTTAATGTGAGGATTAATGGTGCCAGTGGTGACGGCCATGAGGTTAATGTGAGGATTAGTGGTGCTAGTGGTGACGGCCATGAAGTTAATGTGAGGATTAGTGGTGCTAGTGGTGACGGCCATGAGGTTAATGTGAGGATTAGTGGCGCTAGTGGTGATGGCCATGAGGTTAATGTGAGGATTAGTGGTGCTAGTGTTGATGACCATGAGGTTAATGTGAGGATTAGCGGTGCTAGTGGTGACGGCCATGAGGTTCATGTGAGGATTAGTGGTGTTAGTGGTGATGGCCATGAGGTTAATGTGAGGATTAGCGGTGCTAGTGGTGATGGCCATGAGGTTAATGTGAGGATTAGAGGTGCTAGTGGTAATGGCCATGAGGTTAATGTGAGGAGTAGCGGTGCTAGTGGTGACGGCCATGAGGTTAATGTGAGGATTAGTGGTGCTAGTGGTGACCGCCATGAGGTTAATGTGAGGATTAGTGGTGCTAGTGGTGATGACCATGAGGTTAATGTGAGGATTAGTGGTGTTAGTGGTGATGGCCATGAGGTTAATGTGAGGATTAGTGGTGCTAGTGGTGACGGCCATGAGGTTCATGTGAGGATTAGCGGTGCTAGTGATGACGGCCATGAGGTTAATGTGAGGATTAGTGGTGCTAGTGGTGACGGCCATGAGGTTAATGTGAGGAGGAGAGGTGCTAGTGTTGACAGCCATGAGGTTAATGTGAGGATTAGTGGTGCTAGTGGTGATGACCATGAGGTTAATGTGAGGATTAGTGGTGTTAGTCGTTATGGCCATGAGGTTAATGTGAGGATTTGTGGTGCTAGTGGTGACGGCCATGAGGTTCATGTGAGGATTAGCGGTGCTAGTGATGACAGCCATGAGGTTAATGTGAGGATTAGTGGTGCTAGTGGTGACGGCCATGAGGTTAATGTGAGGATTAGTGGTGCTAGTGGTGACGGCCATGAGGTTAATGTGAGGAGGAGAGGTGCTAGTGTTGACAGCCATGAGGTTAATGTGAGGATTAGTGGTGCTAGTGGTGATGACCATGAGGTTAATGTGAGGATTAGTGGTGCCAGTGGTGACGGCCATGAGGTTAATGTGAGGATTAGTGGTGCTAGTGGTGACGGCCATGAAGTTAATGTGAGGAGGAGAGGTGCTAGTGGTGATGACCATGAGGTTAATGTGAGGATTAATGGTGCCAGTGGTGACGGCCATGAGGTTAATGTGAGGATTAGTAGTGCTAGTGGTGACGGCCATGAAGTTAATGTGAGGATTAGTGGTGCTAGTGGTGATGGCCATGAGGTTAATGTGAGGAGTAGTGGTGCTAGTGGTGACGGCCATGAGGTTAATGTGAGGAGGAGAGGTGCTAGTGGTGACGGCCATGAGGTTAATGTGAGGATTAGTGGTGCTAGTGGTGATGGCCATGAGGTTAATGTGAGGAGTAGTGGTGCTAGTGGTGACGGCCATGAGTTTAATGTGAGGATTAGAGGTGCTAGTGGTGAAGGCCATGAGGTTAATGTGAGGATTAGTGGTGCTAGTGGTGATGACCATGAGGTTAATGTGAGGAGTAGCTGTGCTAGTGATGACGGCATGAGGTTAATGTGAGGATTAGTGGTGCTAGTGGTGACGGCCATGAGGTTAATGTGAGGATTAGAGGTGCTAGTGGTGACGGCCATGAGGTTAATGTGAGGATTAGTGGTGCTAGTGGTGACGGCCATGAGGTTAATGTGAGGATTAGTGGTGCTAGTGGTGACGTCCATGAGGTTAATGTGAGGATTAGTGGTGCTAGTGTTGATGACCATGAGGTTAATGTGAGGATTAGCGGTGCTAGTGGTGACGGCCATGAGGTTCATGTGAGAATTAGTGGTGCTAGTGGTGACGTCCATGAGGTTAATGTGAGGATTAGTGGTGCTAGTGTTGATGACCATGAGGTTAATGTGAGGATTAGCGGTGCTAGTGGTGATGGCCATGAGGTTAATGTGAGGATTAGAGGTGCTAGTGGTAATGGCCATGAGGTTAATGTGAGGAGTAGCGGTGCTAGTGGTGACGGCCATGAGGTTAATGTGAGGATTAGTGGTGCTAGTGGTGACGGCCATGAGGTTAATGTGAGGATTAGTGGTGCTAGTGGTGACCGCCATGAGGTTAATGTGAGGATTAGTGGTGCTAGTGGTGATGACCATGAGGTTAATGTGAGGATTAGTGGTGTTAGTGGTGATGGCCATGAGGTTAATGTGAGGATTAGTGATGCTAGTGGTGACGGCCATGAGGTTCATGTGAGGATTAGTGGTGCTAGTGGTGACGGCCATGAGGTTAATGTGAGGAGGAGAGGTGCTAGTGTTGACAACCATGAGGTTAATGTGAGGATTAGTGGTGCTAGTGGTGATGACCATGAGGTTAATGTGAGGATTAGTGGTGTTAGTCGTTATGGCCATGAGGTTAATGTGAGGATTTGTGGTGCTAGTGGTGACGGCCATGAGGTTCATGTGAGGATTAGCGGTGCTAGTGATGACAGCCATGAGGTTAATGTGAGGATTAGTGGTGCTAGTGGTGACGGCCATGAGGTTAATGTGAGGATTAGTGGTGCTAGTGGTGACGGCCATGAGGTTAATGTGAGGAGGAGAGGTGCTAGTGTTGACAGCCATGAGGTTAATGTGAGGATTAGTGGTGCTAGTGGTGGTGACCATGAGGTTAATGTGAGGATTAGTGGTGTTAGTCGTTATGGCCATGAGGTTAATGTGAGGATTTGTGGTGCTAGTGGTGACGGCCATGAGGTTCATGTGAGGATTAGCGGTGCTAGTGATGACAGCCATGAGGTTAATGTGAGGATTAGTGGTGCTAGTGGTGACGGCCATGAGGTTAATGTGAGGATTAGTGGTGCTAGTGGTGACGGCCATGAGGTTAATGTGAGGAGGAGAGGTGCTAGTGTTGACAGCCATGAGGTTAATGTGAGGATTAGTGGTGCTAGTGGTGATGACCATGAGGTTAATGTGAGGATTAGTGGTGCCAGTGGTGACGGCCATGAGGTTAATGTGAGGATTAGTGGTGCTAGTGGTGACGGCCATGAAGTTAATGTGAGGAGGAGAGGTGCTAGTGGTGATGACCATGAGGTTAATGTGAGGATTAGTGGTGCCAGTGGTGACGGCCATGAGGTTAATGTGAGGATTAGTGGTGCTAGTGGTGACGGCCATGAAGTTAATGTGAGGATTAGTGGTGCTAGTGGTGACGTCCATGAGGTTAATGTGAGGAGTAGCGGTGTTAGTCGTTATGGCCATGAGGTTCATGTGAGGATTAGCGGTGCTAGTGGTGACGGCCATGAGGTTACTGTGAGGAGTAGCGGTGCTAGTGGTGACAGCCATGAGGTTAATGTGAGGAGTAGTGGTGCTAGTGGTGACGGCCATGAGGTTAATGTGAGGATTTGTGGTGCTAGTGGTGACGGCCATGAGGTTAATGTGAGGATTAGCGGTGCTACTGGTGACGGCCATGAGGTTAATGTGAGGATTAGCGGTGCTAGTGGTGACAGCCATGAGGTTAATGTGAGGAGGAGAGGTGCTAGTGGTGACGGCCATGAGGTTAATGTGAGGAGTAGAGGTGCTTTTGGTGACCGCAATGAGGTTAATGTGAGGAGTAGTGGTGCTAGTGGTGACGGCCACGAGGTTAATCTGAGGAGTAGTGAAATTCAAGAACAAAGCGCACACCTCATAGTGCAGTATGTTGGTTTTACTTGCCAAGAAAAGATAAAAGTTGCAATTTCAAATTGTCAGTGCAACGAGAGCACTGAATGTGGACACTCTTGGGGTATCTCAGCATAAGTAGCGTCTGTGTGATCCTGTCCCCTCCACTGACGCGTCCGTCAGGTCTGCCCTGCTGGTACAGGTTCCTCCAATTGCAGAGTGGGGCGCCGCGTCACTGTATTGCTGCGTCACTTCATTCCCACGCAGTGACGTCACCGGTTTTAGAGCTCCGGCACCACGAGCAGATCGGGAGGAGCAGGGGGAATGATGTTACTCGATCAGCATCTCCTCGAGTTCTCCTTCTTCCACAGAGCCTGCCTCTCACCCTCCCACACAGTGTCCTGACCAACCAGAACAACCCTACGCGTTTCAAGGCGTGTGCCTCTTCGTCAGGGGTGTGGTTTGTGGTTGGCGGGACTGTCATTTATATACCTCTGCCTTAACATGCAATTAATACAATTTAAAGGAATATGCTTTAATGATGAACTGAAATACGGAAAATACTGTAGACATATAAATATGTATAAGGCAGGGGTATCATAAATGTATGCAAACAATAAACCAATATTAAAAATATATATATATATACACACATACTGAGTTAATTTAAAAAGCATCATAATACTATAGGCATAATGTGATATAACTTTTTGGGGGACTACTATAGCCCCCATAAAAAATATCTGACATGTTTGAAGCCAATAAATAGAATAATATCAGTACAAAAACCTATACAATCTATTATAACTTAACCTAAAGCCACACATGGATGACATAAACCATATTAAATGTAATATTACAAAATAAACTTTTGAATACTATAATATATATGCATAGCTAGAATAGAAATAAATATATATACCACTGTATTAGATTGATTACATAATACAGCCTGTACTAAAAGACCATGTGAATATTAGTTTAATCATAAAAAAGAGGCCAGATCAATCCCTTCATTGAGACCCTTAGGGGAGAGAGTCCCTAATTGGTGTATCCAGAAAGTCTCACCTTGTCGCAATTTAAGAAAACGATCACCTCCCTTAACCCCTAATTTAACATGTTCTATCCCTGTTACCGTTAAACTTCTTGGGTCCAGGTAATAGTATTTGCATCATCTGCACTCAATTTATTGTTTAACAGTGCGGGTGCCAGCAATGTTTTTAGTGCATTTGCTTTACGGTGAGCTATCTTTGAATGGTCTGGGAGAATTTTATTAAGAATGTTGTCACATTTAAGAATTTTCCAGTGTTTGTCCATGGACACTAGAAAGAAGGATCCTTAGGGAAATCAACCAAATGAGAAAATATTTAATCCCAAACCAACCACACATGTGGTGGCTTCAACTAATACTAAAAGATCTGAGAGAAATGTGGAAGCACAAAGATCTCAATTTGGGTCCAGGTTTTCTCCCTTAAGGGGATTAGAATCACCAATTGTCAATGATGAACCAAGGCGAAATATAAGCGTCTACTGTCAAGGACAGAACATTCCTGCTTCAGCACGGTCTGTCATCCTTCCTTCCTTCTCTCTAGGATTAAAACCCAGGCAGTCCCAGTAGACTCAATGACCACCGTCCAGCAGGTCTAAGGGGCTGTGCCAGCTTCCACAGCTGGGGAGAATTCTTCCCTGTCCCCCCTTCTCTGAGGAACAGTAGTCTGTCTTTAAAACCACTTCCTTGTTCACTCAGACCAGGCTTATTAGCTCCATTAGTTAGCAGCTGCTGCTGGCTTCTCCTTAGGGAAATTAACTCTCGGTGGACTGGGAAGCACACTTTACTGCACTGTTCCAGCACCTAGAGGATAGTGATGGTATCACAACACACACACACTGCAGATCTCCTCTATATATATACACACACTGCAGATCTCCTCTATACACACACACTGCAGATCTCCTCTATATGTACACACACACACTGCAGATCTCCTCTATACACACACACACACACACTGCATTATAACTTTATTTCTCTTTCTATTTCATAGGCATCTTTATAATGTGGGCCAGTAGTCTTGTCTGGATGACAACCTTCCTTTGTGTTGGAATGGCTTCCTCCTCCACACAGTCTCCTTCCAGGGGTCGGTACAAGGCATCTGTCTTCGCCGACTTGACACCTAGTGAGATGACATCCATATGGAGCTTCCTAATGGAGCAGGAACACCTCAAGTTGGTCTCCACGCGGCAAACATTTGGCAAAAACTCCATCTTCATGATGGAATTAAACACGCCCAAAAAGCGTCATGTACTCAATTTCTTGGATAAAAATGGTGCCAAGCCCCAACGAGAGGCGAGAGTGGTGGTTATCTTTGGCGACCAGCCCCAACCTAATGTCACTGAATACATTGTAGGTCCACTGCCTTTCCCATATTATTACAAGCCATATGCCTTGAAGGGAAACAAGAAGATCAGCTTTGAGTCAAGGCCTATGACTTATATGGAGTATGAAAATATCTACCAGAAGCTGCAGGAGGTCCTAAAGGAGGTCAACCACATACTGCTGGAGACGTCCGGGTTTTCCTTTTACAACTGCACGAGCCGCTGTCTCACCTTCACCGACATTGCTCCACGGGGCTTGAAGTCTGGGGAACGCAGGACGTGGATCATGCTGCAGCGATTTGTGGAAGGATACTTCATCCACCCCATTGGTTTTGAGCTCCTATTAAACCACCGCTCCCTTAACCCCAGGGAGTGGGCTGTAGAAAAGGTGTGGTACAACGGGCAGTATTTTGATAGCATGGAGGAGTTGGTGCAAAAGTATGCGAGGAACGAATTGACGAAGATCCGTCTGCCAGAGTATGTGGAGAGTGACCACTATTCCACTTTCATCCCCCGTGGAGAATACAAGACCAAGACTGACATTCATGGACCAAAGGTGTGTGAGCCACAGGGTAAGCGCTACAGAGTTTTGGGCAACTATGTGGAGTATGCCGGCTGGAGCTTTGCGTACCGGGTGCGCACGTCCACCGGCATGCAGCTCTTTGACATACAATATAACAATGAAAGGATAGCCTATGAGGTGAGCATCCAGGAGGCCATCGCCTTTTACGGTGGGAACACCCCAGCTGCTATGCAGACCAAATACATTGACTCTGGGTGGGGCATGGGTTCAGTTGACTATGAGTTGGCCAAAGGCATCGACTGCCCTGAGGTGGCCACTTACCATGATATCTACCACTTTTACGACACAGACAAGCCGATTCACTACAAGAACGCCTTGTGCATCTTTGAGCTGCCCACTGGAATGCCCTTACGCCGTCATTTTAACAGCAACTACAAAGGTGGGTACAACTTCTTCGCTGGGGTGGAGAACCACGTTCTGGTGGTGAGGACCACCTCTACTGTCTACAACTATGACTACATTTGGGACTTCATCTTCTACCAGAATGGGGTCGTGGAGGTTAAGATCCATGCCACGGGATACATCCATGCCACGTTCTTCACGCAGGAGGGCCTCCAATATGGCAGCAAAGTCTACAGTCACGTCCTGGGGAACCTGCACACCCACTTGATCCACTATAAAGTTGATCTGGATATTGCAGGTAAGATGTTGTGCTGGGTCCCTTGTGCTACAGGTATTATCTCTGTGTAAGAGACACGGGCAGAGGTACAACCCGGGAGACATATATGGGGAAAATGAACCCCGGCTTTTATTCAGCTCGTAGCTTTAAACAAAACAGTGTAGGGAAACACAAAAAAACAATCATCCTATCCCTGTGTAAGGGGTAACTCACTCTCCCAGTCCCTATCTGCAGGGCTGGGAGGATACGCCCCTTACCCACCTATCCCTGTGTAAGGGGTAACTCACTCTCCCAGTCCCTATCTGCAGGGATGGGAGGATACGCCCCTTACCCACCTATCCCTGTGTAAGGGGTAACTCCCTCTCCCAGTCCCTATCTGCAGGGCTGGGGGGATACACCCCTTACCCACCTATCCCTGTGTAAGGGATAACTCACTCTCCCCGTCCCTATCTGCAGGGCTGGGGGGATACGCCTCTTACCCACCTATCCCTGTGTAAGGGGTAACTCACTGTCCCAGTCCCTATCTGCAGGGCTGGGAGGATACGCCCCTTACCCACCTATCCCTGTGTAAGGGATAACTCACTCTCCCAGTCCCTATCTGCAGGGCTGGGAGGATACGCCCCTTACCCACCTATCCCTGTGTAAGGGGTAACTCACTCTCCCAGTCCCTATCTGCAGGGCTGGGAGGATACGCCCCTTACGCACCTATCCCTGTGAAAGGGATAACTCCCTCTCCCAGTCCCTATCTGCAGGGCTGGGAGGATACGCCCCTTACCCACCTATCCCTGTGTAAGGGATAACTCACTCTCCCAGTCCCTATCTGCAGGGCTGGGAGGATACGCCCCTTACCCACCTATCCCTGTGTAAGGGATAACTCACTCCCCCAGTCCCTATCTGCAGGGCTGGGAGGATACACCCCTTACCCACCTATCCCTGTGTAAGGGATAACTCACTCTCCCTGTCCCTATCTGCAGGGCTGGGAGGATACGCCCCTTACCCACCTATCCCTGTGTAAGGGATAACTCACTTTCCCTGTCCCTATCTGCAGGGCTGGGAGGATACGCACCTTACCCACCTATCCCTGTGTAAGGGGTAACTCACTCCCCCTGTCCCTATCTGCAGGGCTGGGAGGATACGCCCCTTACCCACCTATCCCTGTGTAAGGGGTAACTCACTCCCCCTGTCCCTATCTGCAGGGCTGGGAGGATACGCCCCTTACCCACCTATCCATGTGTAAGGGATAACTCACTCTCCCTGTCCCTATCTGCAGGGCTGGGAGGATACGCCCCTTACCCACCTATCCATGTGTAAGGGATAACTCACTCTCCCTGTCCCTATCTGCAGGGCTGGGAGGATACGCCCCTTACCCACCTATCCCTGTGTAAGAGATAACTCACTCTCCCAGTCCCTATCTGCAGGGCTGGGAGGATACGCCCCTTACCCACCTATCCCTGTGTAAGGGATAACTCACTCTCCCAGTCCCTATCTGCAGGGCTGGGAGGATACACCCCTCACCCACCTATCCCTGTGTAAGGGGTAACTCACTCTCCCTGTCCCTATCTGCAGGGCTGGGAGGATACGCCCCTTACCCACCTATCCCTGTGTAAGGGGTAACTCACTCCCCCTGTCCCTATCTGCAGGGCTGGGAGGATATGCCCCTTACCCACCTATCCATGTGTAAGGGATAACTCACTCCCCCTGTCCCTATCTGCAGGGCTGGGAGGATATGCCCCTTACCCACCTATCCCTGTGTAAGGGGTAACTCACTGTCCCTGTCCCTATCTGCAGGGCTGGGAGGATACGCCCCTTACCCACCTATCCCTCTGTAAGGGGTAACTCACTCTCCCAGTCCCTATCTGCAGGGCTGGTAGGATACGTCCCTTACCCACCTATCCCTGTGTAAGGGGTAACTCACTCCCCCAGTCCCTATCTGCAGGGCTGGGAGGATACGCCCCTTACCCACCTATCCCTGTGTAAGGGATAACTCACTCCCCAGTCCCTATCTGCAGGGCAGGGAAGATACGCCTCTTACCCACCTATCCCTGTGTAAGGGGTAACTCACTCCCCCAGTCCCTATCTGCAGGGCTGGGAGGATACGCCCCTTACCCACCTATCCCTGTGTAAGGGGTAACTCACTCTCCCTGTCCCTATCTGCAGGGCTGGGAGGATACGCCCCTTACCCACCTATCCCTGTGTAAGGGATAACTCACTCTCCCAGTCCCTATCTGCAGGGCTGGGAGGATACACCCCTCACCCACCTATCCCTGTGTAAGGGGTAACTCACTCTCCCTGTCCCTATCTGCAGGGCTGGGAGGATACGCCCCTTACCCACCTATCCCTGTGTAAGGGGTAACTCACTCCCCCTGTCCCTATCTGCAGGGCTGGGAGGATATGCCCCTTACCCACCTATCCATGTGTAAGGGATAACTCACTCCCCCTGTCCCTATCTGCAGGGCTGGGAGGATATGCCCCTTACCCACCTATCCCTGTGTAAGGGGTAACTCACTGTCCCTGTCCCTATCTGCAGGGCTGGGAGGATACGCCCCTTACCCACCTATCCCTCTGTAAGGGGTAACTCACTCTCCCAGTCCCTATCTGCAGGGCTGGGAGGATACGTCCCTTACCCACCTATCCCTGTGTAAGGGGTAACTCACTCTCCCAGTCCCTATCTGCAGGGCTGGGAGGATACGCCCCTTACCCACCTATCCCTGTGTAAGGGGTAACTCACTCTCCCAGTCCCTATCTGCAGGACAGGGGGGATACGCCCCTTACCCACCTATCCCTGTGTAAGGGATAACTCACTCTCCCAGTCCCTATCTGCAGGGCTGGGAGGATACGCCCCTTACCCACCTATCCCTGTGTAAGGGATAACTCACTCTCCCAGTCCCTATCTGCAGGGCTGGGAGGATACGCCTCTTACCCACCTATCCCTGTGTAAGGGGTAACTCACTCTCCCTGTCCCTATCTGCAGGGCTGGGGGGATACGCCCCTTACCCACCTATCCCTGTGTAAGGGGTAACTCACTCTCCCAGTCCCTATCTGCAGGGCTGGGAGGATACGCCCCTTACCCACCTATCCCTGTGTAAGGGAGAACTCACTCCCCCAGTCCCTATCTGCAGGGCTGGGAGGATACGCCCCTTACCCACCTATCCCTGTGTAAGGGGTAACTCACTCTCCCAGTCCCTACCTGCAGGGCTGGGAGGATACGCCCCTTACCCACCTATCCCTGTGTAAGGGATAACTCACTCTCCCTGTCCCTATCTGCAGGGCTGGGAGGATACGCCCCTTACCCACCTATCCCTGTGTAAGGGGTAACTCACTCTCCCAGTCCCAATCTGCAGGGCTGGGAGGATACGCCCCTTACCCACCTATCCCTGTGTAAGGGATAACTCACTCTCCCAGTCCCTATCTGCAGGGCTGGGAGGATACGCCCCTTACCCACCTATCCCTGTGTAAGGGATAACTCACTCTCCCAGTCCCTATCTGCAGGGCTGGGAGGATACGCCCCTTACCCACCTATCCCTGTGTAAGGGGTAACTCACTCTCCCAGTCCCTATCTGCAGGGCTGGGAGGATACGTCCCTTACCCACCTATCCCTGTGTAAGGGATAACTCACTCTCCCAGTCCCTATCTGCAGGGCTGGGAGGATACGTCCCTTACCCACCTATCCCTGTGTAAGGGATAACTCACTCTCCCAGTCCCTATCTGCAGGGCTGGGGGGATACGCCCCTTACCCACCTATCCCTGTGTAAGGGGTAACTCACTCCCCCTGTCCCTATCTGCAGGGCTGGGAGGATACGCCCCTTACCCACCTATCCCTGTGTAAAGGATAACTCACTCCCCCCGTCCCTATCTGCAGGGCTGGGAGGATACGCCCCTTACCCACCTATCCCTGTGTAAGGGATAACTCACTCTCCCTGTCCCTATCTGCAGGGCTGGGAGGATACCCTCCTTACCCACCTATCCCTGTGTAAGGGGTAACTCACTCTCCCAATCCCTATCTGCAGGGCTGGGAGGATACGCCCCTTACCCACCTATCCCTGTGTAAGGGGTAACTCACTCTCCCAGTCCCTATCTGCAGGGCTGGGAGGATACGTCCCTTACCCACCTATCCCTGTGTAAGGGGTAACTCACTCTCCCAGTCCCTATCTGCAGGGCTGGGAGGATACCCTCCTTACCCACCTATCCCTGTGTAAGGGATAACTCACTCTCCCAGTCCCTATCTGCAGGGCTGGGAGGATACGCCCCTTACCCACCTATCCCTGTGTAAGGGGTAACTCACTCTCCCAGTCCCTATCTGCAGGGCTGGGAGGATACGTCCCTTACCCACCTATCCCTGTGTAAGGGGTAACTCACTCTCCCAGTCCCTATCTGCAGGGCTGGGAGGATACGCCTCTTACCCACCTATCCCCGTGTAAGGGATAACTCACTCCCCAGTCCCTATCTGCAGGGCTGGGAGGATACGCCTCTTACCCACCTATCCCTGTGTAAGGGATAACTCACTCTCCCAGTCCCTATCTGCAGGGCTGGGAGGATACGCCCCTTACCCACCTATCCCTGTGTAAGGGGTAACTCACTCTCCCAATCCCTATCTGCAGGGCTGGGAGGATACGCCCCTTACCCACCTATCCCTGTGTAAGGGATAACTCACTCCCCCCGTCCCTATCTACAGGGCTGGGAGGATACGCCCCTTACCCACCTATCCCTGTGTAAGGGGTAACTCCCTCTCCCCGTCCCTATCTGCAGGGCTGGGAGGATACGCCTCTTACCCACCTATCCCTGTGTACCCACCTATCTCTGTCCTACACACAGGTGCAGCGGGGGTGGGAGCGGTGTCAGTGTCTGACTGGTCCCGTTCCCACCTCTCTGTCCTACACACAGGTGCAGCGGGGGTGGGAGCGGTGTCAGTGTCTGACCGGTCTCGTTCCCACCTATCTCTGTCCTACACACAGGTGCAGCGGGGATGGGAGCGGTGTCAGTGTCTGACCGGTCCCGTTTCCACCTCTCTGTCCTACACACAGGTGCAGAAAACAGCTTCGAAACTGTGAACCTGAAATTTGAGAACCTGACAAACCCATGGAGCCCAGGGGACTTCATTGTCCAGCCACGGATTGATCGTACGCCGAGGGTCACCGAGAAGCAGGCTGCTTTCCGCTTTGGGGCACCGCTCCCCAAATACTTGATGTTCACAAACCCCAATAAGCAGAACCAATGGGGTCACCCCAAGAGCTACCGCATCCAGTACAACTCCCACGGTGACCGTGTGCTGCCCAGGCGCTGGAGGGAAGAGAGGGGCATCGCCTGGTCCAGGTAGGAATCCTCGCTATCCAGGGTCAGAAAATATATGGGGTCCCATTAAGGTGTATGGGGGAAATATCGTTACATGAAACGATCGGGCCTCTCCGCTGTCTGCCTGACCCGTCCATGTGTGTGTGCAGATACAGCCTGGCGGTGACACGTCACAGTGACGCCGAGATGACCAGCAGTAGCCTGTACGCTCAGAATGACCCCTGGAACCCCATCGTTAACTTTCAGGACTTCATCAGCAACAACGAAGACATCGTGAACAAGGTAAAAGCTGCGCACAGCGCCGTCTGACCCGCTCCATCCTACGGAGAGGAAAGGACGTCCACAATCTAAAACTGAGGAGGCCAACTCCATCCAGAGGGCCACCAACAGGCCAGGTATCAGGGATATCCCTGCTTCAGCATAGGTGGCTCAATCAGTGGCTCAGTCATAATGGCAGACTCACCTGTGCTGAAGCAGGGACACCCCGAGTACCCGACCTGCTGGTGGCCCTTGTGGACTGGAGTTGGCCACCCCTGGTCTAAAACCTTAATAAAAGATTCTGGCTCCACCAGAGGGAGCCCGCTGAGCCGCCTCTCACGGGCTTAATGCCGGGGATTGGTACTTGTATGTATTTTAAATCAGAGAACAGTAAATAATGCGTCAATGTTCGTTCTTGACCTGCGACCCGGAGCTGGGAGCGGGACTTTCACTTCGCTTCTTTCTGTTGTATGTGGTTACTGGGGCGGATTTAAAGTCACTCTGCCACGGTTTGGCGTAAGATCTGGTTTTGCACCAGGTGCTACTTAGCTCCGGAGTGCGAGGTTTTACAACGCCGGAGCACGATTGGTCTCGCAGTGGGTGGTGTTACCCCAGAGTATAGGCTAACAGGGAATAATAACATCCTGCTCTCTGATTGGTCTCGCAGTGGGTGGTGTTACCCCAGAGTATAGGCTAACAGGGAATAATAAAATCCTGCTCTCTGATTGGTCTCGCAGTGGGTGGTGTTACCCCAGAGTATAGGCTAACAGGGAATAATAACATCCTGCTCTCTGATTGGTCTCGCAGTGGGTGGTGTTACCCCAGAGTATAGGCTAACAGGGAATAATAAAATCCTGCTCTCTGATTGGTCTCGCAGTGGGTGGTGTTACCCCAGAGTATAGGCTAACAGGGAATAATAACATCCTGCTCTCTGATTGGTCTCGCAGTGGGTGGTGTTACCCCAGAGTATAGGCTAACAGGGAATAATAACATCCTGCTCTCTGATTGGTCTCGCAGTGGGTGGTGTTACCCCAGAGTATAGGCTAACAGGGAATAATAACATCCTGCTCTCTGATTGGTCTCGCAGTGGGTGGTGTTACCCCAGAGTATAGGCTAACAGGGAATAATAAAATCCTGCTCTCTGATTGGTCTCGCAGTGGGTGGTGTTACCCCAGAGTATAGGCTAACAGGGAATAATAAAATCCTGCTCTCTGATTGGTCTCGCAGTGGGTGGTGTTACCCCAGAGTATAGGCTAACAGGGAATAATAAAATCCTGCTCTCTGATTGGTCTCGCAGTGGGTGGTGTTACCCCAGAGTATAGGCTAACAGGGAATAATAAAATCCTGCTCTCTGATTGGTCTCGCAGTGGGTGGTGTTACCCCAGAGTATAGGCTAACAGGGAATAATAAAATCCTGCTCTCTGATTGGTCTCGCAGTGGGTGGTGTTACCCCAGAGTATAGGCTAACAGGGAATAATAAAATCCTGCTCTCTGATTGGTCTCGCAGTGGGTGGTGTTACCCCAGAGTATAGGCTAACAGGGAATAATAAAATCCTGCTCTCTGATTGGTCTCGCAGTGGGTGGTGTTACCCCAGAGTATAGGCTAACAGGGAATAATAAAATCCTGCTCTCTGATTGGTCTCGCAGTGGGTGGTGTTACCCCAGATTATAGGCTAACAGGGAATAATAAAATCCTGCTCTCTGATTGGTCTCGCAGTGGGTGGTGTTACCCCAGAGTATAGGCTAACAGGGAATAATAAAATCCTGCTCTCTGATTGGTCTCGCAGTGGGTGGTGTTACCCCAGAGTATAGGCTAACAGGGAATAATAAAATCCTGCTCTCTGATTGGTCTCGCAGTGGGTGGTGTTACCCCAGAGTATAGGCTAACAGGGAATAATAAAATCCTGCTCTCTGATTGGTCTCGCAGTGGGTGGTGTTACCCCTGAGTATAGGCTAACAGGGAATAATAAAATCCTGCTCTCTGATTGGTCTCGCAGTGGGTGGTGTTACCCCAGAGTATAGGCTAACAGGGAATAATAAAATCCTGCTCTCTGATTGGTTAAGATTCCAGGTATGTACCCCTGCAGGAACGCCCAGAATTGTACAAACCAGAGAACATCGCCATTCAGTATCAGTCACTATCCCCCCCGCCCGCTCTCCTATCCCCCCCCGCCCGCTCTCCTATCCCCCCCGCCCGCTCTCCTATCCCCCCGCCCGCTCTCCTATCCCCCCCCGCCCGCTCTCCTATCCCCCCCGCCCGCTCTCCTATCCCCCCCGCCCGCTCTCCTATCCCCCCCGCCCGCTCTCCTATCCCCCCCGCCCGCTCTCCTATCCCCCCCGCCCGCTCTCCTATCCCCCCCACCCGCTCTCCTATCCCCGCGCCCGCTCTCCTATCCCCCCCGCCCGCTCTCCTATCCCCCCCGCCCGCTCTCCTATCCCCCCCGCCCGCTCTCCTATCCCCCCCGCCCGCTCTCCTATCCCCCCGCCCGCTCTCCTATCCCCCCCGCCCGCTCTCCTATCCCCCCCGCCCGCTCTCCTATCCCCCCGCCTGCCCTCCTATCCCCCCCGCCCGCTCTCCTATCCCCCCCGCCCGCTCTCCTATCCCCCCCGCCCGCTCTCCTATCCCCCCCGCCTGCTCTCCTATCCCCCCGCTTGCCCTCCTATCCCCCCGCCTGCTCTCCTATCCCCCCGCCTGCTCTCCTATCCCCCCCCTGCCTGCCCTCCTATCCCCCCCCGCCCGCTCTCCTATTTCCCCCCTCTCCCCCCCCCCCCCCCCGCCCTCTCTCATCCCTCACAGATTTATGGGAGGAAATTAATCTGAAAGAAATTGGATTTTTTCCCTATCACAAATATCATAAAATTACTTTCTCGGATTTCCAATTTTGCGGCTGAGAGACTTTACTGTATGTACATAAATAAGTGGCAACATTATTAACATTTCCGCAGATGAACAAACTAAAAAAACGTGCCCCCGTCTGCAGATCAGCCCCCCCTCTTCCCATTCCTCGGTTTGTCCCCCTGATTGAAGGTGGGAAGGGGGGGGTGATTTAGGCGAGGGGGGGAAGGCGAGGGGGGGGGGAAGGCGAGGGGGGGTTGTTTTTATGACATTACAAGACTGACAAACTCTCTGATGAAAAAAATAAATATTTTCAAATACAGAAGTATCCATCGCCCCATCTCACGGTATTTCCATCGCCCCATCTCACGGTATTTCCATCTCCCCATCTCACGGTATTTCCATCGCCCCATCTCACGGTATTTCCATCGCCCCATCTCACGGTATTTCCATCGCCCCATCTCACGGTATTTCCATCGCCCCATCTCACGGTATTTCCATCGCCCCATCTCACGGTATTTCCATCGCCCCATCTCACGGTATTTCCATCGCCCCATCTCACGGTATTTCCATTGCCGAGATAGCTCCGTGCATTTCTCACCGGAAGAAACACTGTGAGTAGTGGGTTGTGTCCGCTGCATTCAGAGCGGGTGGAAATGAGCGGAGCAGAATAGAATACATTATATTATGTGCTCTAAGTAACGCTTTCCTACCGCCTCTTACTGACGCGCCCCAACTCACACGCTGGGCAAACAAGGTGCAAAGAACATGAATACATGGATAGTAAGGCACAGAAGGAAAGGCCTCTCCTGGGACCAATGTTACTGCACTCTTAGCTACACACACTCTGTAGAGCTTCTCACCTGGACATGTCTGTAGCTGAGTGTCACTGTGCTTCTTCCTTAGGATCTGGTCGCCTGGGTGACAGTGGGATTCCTGCACATTCCCCATGCTGAGGACATCCCCAACACTGCCACCCCAGGCAACGCTGTGGGCTTCTTCCTGCGCCCCTTTAACTTCTTCAACGAGGACCCCTCTGTGGCCACCAAGAGTACAGTCATTGTGAGACCCACGGACCATACCTTCACCAAGGTGAACATCCAGCGCTGGACTCCCGAGGTCGTCGGCCACTGTGTCTCTGATCAGCCGTTCCATTACAATGGGACTTACATGTACGACTGAGTCCGTAACAGAGGGATGGATTCCTAAGGAGGACCATGGGATGTCTAGAGAGACGAGCGAGTGTGGGCAGTGAGACTGGGAACTATGTGTCATTCGCCAGTCTGTGAGAGAAGGCAAGCCTCATTGGGCTGCTGGTGGTGTGGCTGCTTAGGGGTGGGAACAGCTAAGGATGGCACATCTGGCGAAAGAAGCAAACATTTTACCAAGCGAAGGTCTCGGACAATAGGCGGTCCTTATGTCTGCCACCCAGCTCCCTGTCCCAATGGAATAAGTCTCAGTAACAGAGAAATGGGATGTCATTAAGGGCCATCGGGCACAGTCACTCTGCCCATGTTCTCTATTGTTTTACTAGAGGTGGGCACAGTCACTCTGCCCATGTTCTCTATTGTTTTACTAGTGGTGGGCACAGTCACTCTGCCCATGTTCTCTATTGTTTTACTAGAGGTGGCACAGTCACTCTGCCCATGTTACCTATTGTTTTACTAGATGTGGCACAGTCACTCTGCCCATGTTTTCTATTGTTTTACTAGAGGTGGGCACAGTCACTCTGCCCATGTTCTCTATTGTTTTACTAGAGGTGGGCACAGTCACTCTGCCCATGTTCTCTATTGCTTTACTAGAGGTGGGCACAGTCACTCTGCCCATGTTATCTATTGTTTTACTAGAGGTTGCACAGTCACTCTGCCCATGTTATCTATTGTTTTACTAGAGGTGGGCACAGTCACTCTGCCCATGTTCTCTATTGTTTTACTAGAGGTGGGCACAGTCACTCTGCCCATGTTCTCTATTGCTTTACTAGAGGTGGGCACAGTCACTCTGCCCATGTTCTCTATTGCTTTACTAGAGGTGGGCACAGTCACTCTGCCCATGTTATCTATTGTTTTACTAGAGGTTGCACAGTCACTCTGCCCATGTTATCTATTGTTTTACTAGAGGTGGGCACAGTCACTCTGCCCATGTTCTCTATTGTTTTACTAGAGGTGGGCACAGTCACTCTGCCCATGTTATCTATTGTTTTACTAGAGGTGGCACAGTCACTCTGCCCATGTTATCTATTGTTTTATTAGAGGTGGCACAGTCACTCTGCCCATGTTATCTATTGTTTTACTAGAGGTGGCACAGTCACTCTGCCCATGTTCTCTATTGTTTTACTAGAGGTGGCACAGTCACTCTGCCCATGTTATCTATTGTTTTACTAGAGGTGGGCACAGTCACTCTGCCCATGTTCTCTATTGTTTTACTAGAGGTGGGCACAGTCACTCTGCCCATGTTATCTATTGTTTTACTAGAGGTGGGCACAGTCACTCTGCCCATGTTATCTATTGTTTTACTAGAGGTGGGCACAGTCACTCTGCCCATGTTACCTATTGTTTTACTAGAGGTGGCACAGTCACTCTGCCCATGTTCTCTATTGTTTTACTAGAGGTGAGCACAGTCACTCTGCCCATGTTATCTATTGTTTTACTAGAGGTGGCACAGTCACTCTGCCCATGTTATCTATTGTTTTACTAGAGGTGGCACAGTCACTCTGCCCATGTTTTCTATTGTTTTACTAGAGGTGGCACAGTCACTCTGCCCATGTTACCTATTGTTTTACTAGATGTGGCACAGTCACTCTGCCCATGTTCTCTATTGTTTTACTAGAGGTGGGCACAGTCACTCTGCCCATGTTATCTATTGTTTTACTAGAGGTGGCACAGTCACTCTGCCCATGTTATCTATTGTTTTACTAGAGGTGGGCACAGTCACTCTGCCCATGTTCTCTATTGCTTTACTAGAGGTGGGCACAGTCACTCTGCCCATGTTATCTATTGTTTTACTAGAGGTTGCACAGTCACTCTGCCCATGTTATCTATTGTTTTACTAGAGGTGGGCACAGTCACTCTGCCCATGTTCTCTATTGTTTTACTAGAGGTGGGCACAGTCACTCTGCCCATGTTATCTATTGTTTTACTAGAGGTGGCACAGTCACTCTGCCCATGTTATCTATTGTTTTATTAGAGGTGGCACAGTCACTCTGCCCATGTTATCTATTGTTTTACTAGAGGTGGCACAGTCACTCTGCCCATGTTCTCTATTGTTTTACTAGAGGTGGCACAGTCACTCTGCCCATGTTATCTATTGTTTTACTAGAGGTGGGCACAGTCACTCTGCCCATGTTCTCTATTGTTTTACTAGAGGTGGGCACAGTCACTCTGCCCATGTTATCTATTGTTTTACTAGAGGTGGGCACAGTCACTCTGCCCATGTTATCTATTGTTTTACTAGAGGTGGGCACAGTCACTCTGCCCATGTTACCTATTGTTTTACTAGAGGTGGCACAGTCACTCTGCCCATGTTCTCTATTGTTTTACTAGAGGTGAGCACAGTCACTCTGCCCATGTTATCTATTGTTTTACTAGAGGTGGCACAGTCACTCTGCCCATGTTATCTATTGTTTTACAAGAGGTGAGCACAGTCACTCTGCCCATGTTATCTATTGTTTTACTAGAGGTGACACAGTCACTCTGCCCATGTTATCTATTGTTTTACTAGAGGTGGCACAGTCACTCTGCCCATGTTTTCTATTGTTTTACTAGAGGTGGCACAGTCACTCTGCCCATGTTACCTATTGTTTTACTAGATGTGGCACAGTCACTCTGCCCATGTTCTCTATTGTTTTACTAGAGGTGGGCACAGTCACTCTGCCCATGTTATCTATTGTTTTACTAGAGGTGGGCAAACTTGGTGCCTAAGTTTTCGAATCATGCTCAAATTGTCCATTTTCAGTCACAAAACCATTGGCAACATTTGGCAGTTTTGCCAATCCTTTTAAATCCAAACCCTGAAATATGGCGCATTGAGGAAAGAGTGAGAGGGGTAAACAGAGAGAAAAGACAGGGGGGGGGAGAGGAAAGGCACAAGTAGGAGAGAGACAGAGGACATAAACAGGAGAGAGAGAGAGAGAGAGAGAGAGAGAGAGAGAGAGAGAGAGAGAGAGAGAGAATAAACAGGAGAGAGAAAAGACACAGCGAGATGAGAGCGAGAGAGGAGAGAAAGAGGGCACAGATAGGCAAGAGAGAGCGCACAGCAGCAGGGCACAGAGAGGCAAGAGAGAGCGCACAGCAGCAGGGCACCGAGAGAGGGAGCAGAGGAAAGAAAGAGGGCACAGATAGACAAGAGTGAGCGCACAGCAGCAGGGCACCGAGAGAGGGCACAAAGAGGAGAGAGTGAGAGGGCACAGTGGCGAGAGTGAGGGCACAGCAAGAGGGCACAGAGAAGAGAGAGGGGGCACAGAGAAGAGAGAGAGGGCACGTAGAGAGGAGAGAGAGGGGGCACAGCAAGGGGGCACGGAGAGAAGAGAGAGAGGGCACGTAGAGAAGAGTGGGGGCACAGAAAGAAAGAGAGGGCACAGGAAGAGGGCACATAGAGAGAAGAGAGAGGAGGCACAGCAAGAGGGCACACAGATGAAAGAGAGATAGAGGGGACACAGCAAGAGGGCCCAGAGAGAGAGGGCACAGAGCGGAGAAAGAGAGAGAGAGGGCACAGAGAGGAGAGATTACGAGGGCACAGAGAGAACATAGCAAGAGGGCACAGAGAGAGCATAGCAAGAGGGCACAGAGAGGAGAGAGAGAGGGCACAGCAAGAGGGCACAGAGAGGAGAGAGAGAGGGCACAGCAAGAGGGCACAGAGAGAAGAGAGAGAGGGCACAGCAAGAGGGCACAGAGAGGAGAGAGAGAGGGCACAGCAAGAGGGCACAGAGAGGAGAGAGAGAGGGCACAGCAAGAGGGCACAGAGAGGAGAGAGAGAGGGCATAGCAAGAGGGCACAGAGAGGAGAGAGATAGGGCACAGCAAGAGGGCACAGAGAGGAGAGAGATAGGACACAGCAAGAGGGCACAGAGAGGAGAGAGATAGGGCACAGCAAGAGGGCACAGAGAGGAGAGAGAGGGCATAGCAAGAGGGCACAGAGAGGAGAGAGATAGGGCACAGCAAGAGGGCACAGAGAGGAGAGAGATAGGACACAGCAAGAGGGCACAGAGAGGAGAGAGATAGGACACAGCAAGAGGGCACAGAGAGGAGAGAGATAGGACACAGCAAGAGGGCACAGAGAGGAGAGAGATAGGGCACAGCAAGAGGGCACAGAGAGGAGAGATAACGAGGGCACAGAGAGGGCACAGGGAGAGAGGGAGAGAGAGAGAGGGAGAGAGGGAGAGAGACAGACGACAGACAGACAGCAATAGGGCACAGAGTGGAGAGAGAAACTTAGTTGAGGACCCATTTATTTATATACCTCCAAATAGAGCCACGTATACTATAAGCCACGTGGAGAGATACTTGTGAACACACGATACCTGGGAAATATGGTAATGTAAATATGCAAAGTATATTCAAATCATTGTAATTTGCATATTTCCCAGGTATCGCAGCTGTGTTCACAGGTATCTCCCGGGAGGTGTAATTGTCTATATTTTGAGGTACAGTATATAAGAAAATTGGTTCTCTCCTAAATAGGATCTCCCCCCCCTTCTCTCTCTCCCCTCTCAGCAAAAGTCATATTTCAGGGTCTTGATGTTGTGTGAATATAGAACTTTGTTATTCGCTGGAAAAATTCACCGTTTTACTAAAACTTTATTAGCAAAAAGTTACAGTGAAGGTTTTGTGATTTTTAAAACTTTATTTTTTTTAAGGGCTTAAAAATGTTTTTCTTAACCTGAATTTGGGTAAGTTCCCACATTTCTGCAAAGTCCCAATCTCTACCACTGCACTCTTCAACTGGTTCACTGCCTCTCTGCCAATGTTCCTATCCACACCTTCCCCCGCAGCATCCCCTTCCCCCTCCATGCTGTCCCTTGTCACCGTTTTATTACCCTTCCTATGTCTTCAAACACCGCTTTCTCACCCCGCCTTATCTACCGTACATCTCCGTTGTTGGGTTTTTTCTTCTGCTTTCCTAACCTCTGTTTTAGCCACAGAATCCTTTGTAAACCAGTATTGCCGACCGGAGGAAGGGAGGAGAACTCTGTCCTATGCCATAAATTGTTAATCCAAATAAAAAAAGGTATCATCAAATACTGAAGAACTCATTTATTCTGCAATATATATATATGTATGTATGTAGCCCCGGTACCCTCCATGCTCCGGAGACCCCCCTCCCGAGGTGCCGAGAGGTTGCGGGTGCCGCCGGAGATAGTGGCGGACCCGCCGGCACGACGCGAGGGTGGGGGCCAGTGCAGGGAGCGCTCGGCGTCCCTGGAGCTCCGGCGGTGCACCACGGCTAGCAGGGGCTGCCATTGCCGCTACTCGCGCATGCGCAGTGATCGCGCATGCGCAGTGATCGCGCATGCGCAGAAGGTACCCTAGAGCTAGGGAGAAGTCGCGCGAGTACAGGAGCCCAGGAGAGGTTGCGGTGGCCATTGGAGACTCGCGCATGCGCAGGGCAAGTGTGCACGCGGCCCCAATGCCAAGACAGGCTCCATGGGACTACAACTCCCATGGAGCATAGCGAGGCAGGCACCAGGTGCCTCATAGGAGCCAATAGAGCTGCAGGATTGCGCTGGAGACAGAAGGATACATTTCGCGCGCTGAGCCCACGCTAGTTAGTTGGAGCTGGGAGCAGGAAGGGGAAGGAAGGGTGCAGGGAGTGAGTGAAGCTCCTGCACCAGGTAAGGTTCCCCCAAGTCCCAGGTAGGCCCCAACTCCTCAATAGGCTAGTGGGTAATTGACAAGGGACGGCCCCAGTTAGGGACTCTGCCCTTAGTGTGAGTGCTGTCTTGTCAGAGTCACGGCTGTCAGTGCTGTGAGGTCTGGCAAGCAGGCACAGTGTTTGTGCAGCACGTTTGCTGCACGTACCAAGTAGGTGGCAGTGCGTTACTGCAAGTACTACAGTAGGTACTAGGTAGTTAGAGTCAGGACCGGGAAGAGCTAGGGGGATGGGATAGGCCAGTTAACCCCTTAGGTCCCAGGTAGGTCCTCACTCCCCAGCTTGTGGTGCTACAGGGACAGGCCCTAGGTTAGGGACCTTGTCACGTTAGTGCCAGGGATAGATAGGGACACAGCGGACGCTGCGCTTCCTGAAAGAGATTTGGGCCCAAGTCTGCTCCCAAAGACAAAGACTATCTTCAGGGTGGGATCGCCCCTGGCGGACCCCAGGCAAGGACTCACCGGATCAGACGGGATCCCCGAGCGACAGATCCTTTGTGAAGTCACTTGCAGGTCCGAGTGCAGGTACTCTATAAGTGCACCAACAGATCATAACATTCTCTAACACATAGTGGCAGCGCTGACCACGGGACAAAGGGGTTGGGCTGTGGGCACCGTGTGGGGATGTTATAATATGGTGATGTTATAAGTGTGATGTAATAGTTGTCGTTTATTCATTCAGTAAACCTGTTATCCATAACCCCGGTGTATGTGGTTTCTGGGTGGGTTCCTATGTTCGGGCCATTCTACATCCCTAGAACCCTACACAGGTGGAGGCGCTGAAACTGAGAACGTTCCAGAGGATTCACCCCAGGCTCTCACTGGCGGAGGCTCAGACCTCCTGTGAGCCTGACAGGTATACGCACCACACCTGGTAACACTGTATGTTCTCCACACCCACACTCTATATGCGATTGGGTGGGGGGAATACCCGTTACATATATAAATATATATGAATAAGCATAAACAAATGAATTTGTGCAATCAGTAACATAACATGTTAAATATTAAGTATTTGCAAGAACACAGATTACCATACTGGTGCAAAGTTCCTATTGACCAATAATATAACGTGTGTATACAGAGCGTGTGAATGCTAACATACATGTTATGGGAAATATCACATATATTATGTATGTGTAAGGGGGTCACCCCCGGTTCCCCTGATTTTCCTTTGCCCCCTGCCTTACCCCTGTGGCAGTGGGGGAAGGGGACGGCGACTTCTCCCGGAGGGCCCCGCCCTCTTGGTTTTGGCGCGAGCTTCGCCCATGCGCAGTAAAGATCGCGCACGCGGTCCCCATAGAAAAGAGCTTTGCCAAGGACTACAATTCCCAGCAGCCTCTGGGGACTGCACTTTCACCCTGGTCACAGGCAGCATTGAAGCCCATAGAGCTGGCAGATTCTCATGCTGCAGAGTTGCAACAATGTTGTGTGTAGACAGACAGGGTTTTTGTCAGTTGCAGCACGTTAGGCAGTCAGGAAGAAGCAGAGCAAGGAGGCAGACAAGGGAAGGAGGTAGGGTACGGGAGAGAGGGATCCCCTGTACTAGCCAGCACCCCCTTGGCCCAAGATAGCTCTAGTTATCCCATATAGTGAGTGTTGCCAGGGATGCCCTAGAGTAAGGGACCCTGTCACTCAGGTTAGTCAGTTGTTAGTGGGAGTCAGGACTGGTCCTCGTTAGGGGAGTAGGCAGACGCTTAACCCCTTAGGCCCCAGATAGACTCTCCCTCTCCAGTGTATGGTGTATGTAGGATTGGTTGCTGTGTGTTGTTGCTGCATGTGCTGGGCGCAGTGTGTGCAGCGTGTGTGAATGTCTGCAGGCTGACGGTGAGAGCTGTGTGTCTGCTGCAGGCTGTTAGGAGTAGCGAGTAGCTAGATGTTAGGGAGGATTAGGGACTTGGGTAGCTAGGGGAGTGGGGCAGGTTTTTACTCCGCAGGCCCTAGGAGATTTCCCCAAGCCACCCCAGGTTGCGGTTCATCAGGGACAGGCCCTAGGTTAGGGTTCCTGTCACGTTAGGGTTAGTTAGGGATAGACAGGGATAGCGGCGGTTGCTGTTCCCATGATTCGGTTGCTGTTACCGTGAGACGGTTGCTGTTACCGTGAGACGGTGGGACCCTCGTTGGGGTTCCTGGAGAAGTACCTGGATAGGATCAGACGGATGCATCGCACGTCTGACCCTTTGAGAAGAGTGTTGCTGACCCGAGCATCGGAGTGCTCGGAAGGTACCTCTGTATTATATGTGCACCAACAGGCCTATTAGTTCATAGTGACTGCGCAGTCACCCACGATCTCCGTAGGATTGCGGGACATTGGGTGTGGGGGATCACAGGACACTGGGTGGGAACGCCAGACATTGGGCCTGAGGTGATAAGGTGATGATGTTATATAATGTGTGTTATGTGTGTTAGTAAAGTCGTATAGTTAATATACATGCTGTCGTGTAAGTGATTATTATTGTGATTGTCCTGCGAGGAGCCACTCCCCCTCTGGTGGGAGCCATCGCAGGTGGAGGCGCTGTACCGAGAAGATGTTGTAAGTGATCACCCCTAGTATAATTACCCCAGGTTCCCCGTGGCGGAAGCTCAGCCTCCTGTGAGCCAACAGGTAATGCACCACACCTGAGTAACCTTGTATGTTCCCTTGCACCCCACACTATATCTGCGATTGGGGGGGGGGGAAACCCGTTACACATGTAAAGAAAGGAAGCTTTCATACAGCTGCAGCGGACGTTATTCCAACAAATCACAGCCCCGTTTTCGTGTGCGCTGCTGTATTCCACGCGACATTAATGCCGCCAATCGCCCCGGGGACCCGCGCTTATCGCCCCGGGGACCCGCACTTATCGCCCCGGGGACCCGCGCTTATCGGCCCGGGGACCCGCGCTTATCGCCCCAGGGACCCGCGCTTATCGGCCCGGGGACCCGCGCTTATCGCCCCAGGGACCCGCGCTTATCGGCCCGGGGACCCGCGCTTATCGGCCCGGGGACCCGCGCTTATCGCCCCGGGGACCCGCGCTTATCGCCCCGGGGACCCGCGTTTATCGCCCCGGGGACCCGCGCTTATCGCCCCAGGGATCCGCGTTTATCGCGCCAGGAACCCGCGTTTATCGCGCCAGGAACCCGCGTTTATCGCCCCAGGGACCCGCGCTTATCGCCCCGGGGACCCGCGCTTATCGCCCCAGGGACCCGCGTTTATCGCGCCAGGAACCCGCGTTTATCGCCCCGGGGACCCGCGCTTATCGCCCCGGGGACCCGCGCTTATCGCCCCAGGGACCCGCGCTTATCGCCCCCGGGACCCGCGCTTATCGCCCCGGGGACCCATGCTTATTGCCCCGGGGACCCGCGCTTATCGGCCCGGGGACCCGCGCTTATCGCCCCGGGGACCCGCGCTTATCGCCCCAGGGACCCGCGCTTATCGCGCCAGGAACCCGCGCGTATCGCCCCGGGACCCGCACTTATCGCCCCGGGGACCCATGCTTATTGCCCCAGGGACCCGCGCTTATTGCCCCGGGGACCCGCGCTTATCGCGGACGCTTTGTTTGAATTTCATGGATTCTATTTCTTTGTGTGCAATGAAATGAATGAATTGCAAAGTGTACAGTACTGTGCTACTGTGTCACTGTGTCACTCTGTCACTCTGTGACTGTGTGACTGTGTGACTGTGACTGTGCCACTGTGCCACTGTGTCACTGTGTCACTGTGCTACTGTGCTACTGTGTCACTCTGTCACTGTGCTACTGTGCTACTGTGTCACTGTACTACTGTGTCACTGTGCTACTGTGTCACTCTGTCACTGTGTCACTGTGCTACTGTGCTACTGTGTCACTGTGATACTGTGCTACTGTGTCACTGTGTCCCTGTGCTACTGTGTCACTGTGCTTCTGTGCTACTGTGTCACTCTGTCACTGTGTCACTGTGCTACTGTGTCACTGTGCTACAGTGTCACTCTGTCACTGTGCTACTGTGTCACTGTGTCACTGTGGTACTGTGCTACTGTGCTACTGTGTCACTCTGTCACTGTAACTGTGTCACTGTGCTACTGTGCTACTGTGTCACTCTGTCACTCTGTCACTGTTCTACTCTGTCACTGTGTCACTGTGTCACTGTGTCACTCTGTCACTGTGTCACTGTGTCACTCTGTCACTGTGTTAATGTGTCACTCTGTCACTGTGCTACTGTGCTACTGTGTCACTCTGTCACTGTAACTGTGTCACTGTGCTACTGTGCTACTGTGTCACTCTGTCACTCTGTCACTGTTCTACTCTGTCACTGTGTCACTCTGTCACTCTGTCACTGTGTCACTCTGTCACTGTGTCACTCTGTCACTGTGTTAATGTGTCACTCTGTCACTGTGCTACTGTGCTACTGTGTCTATTCCAGGTGTTTAATAACCAGAACACTAAAATGCCATTTTCTGCACTCGCGTCTTAAGGCGGGAAGGGGCGGTACGGTTGGAAGAAATCCCGCGCCATGACATCAGTATTCCGAGGTATACACCGCGTGAAGTGTTTGAATAACCGCCGCTGCAGCTGTAGATGGTGAAAAAATAATAAGAATATGATCACATTGGTGAACTGGCCAAATAGGAAGTATAGCTCTCCGGATAATAGGATAATAAGAGCATGTCCACACACATCACACAGGGCACGCCGTGACCTCAGGAGATATAATAACATACAATATATGTCACGGGAGACAGGTTCTACAACATCATGTTATAACCGGGATCATTCGATTGAGCAAAACAAGATGGTAAAATAAATGGTAATTTATTTCTTATAAAAGACACAATGTTACACAATTCAAGATTAACACACTTACTGGGGACGGGGCTAATGAATAAATCCGTTTCTGGAATTACATTTCTTCAGATGACCTTTTTAGAGCACTTTCCAATGACCGGTCGTTACTCGCAAAAGTCCTGGAACTGATTTCGGCGCAATGCCAGATGCGACCGCGGGACTTAGAAACTTTTCTGCCTTGAAACTCCCTGACGCCGGCTCGCGTCTATTCAGTTCCGAGCATCTCTGAATTTGCCGCTGTTGGTTTGGCGCTTGGAATCTGCGCTCCTGGTTGACTGCAGGCTCTCTTAAGCTTTCAGGCTCTCACTCACTAACCTGGACAGCCTATCAGAGCGTGGGAATTCTCCTGCCAGCCAATCGTCAATTTGCCAGTGTTGTAATGCCGGACGGGCACCTTTTCTCAGGTAGCAAGGGGGCATGCGCCAACCTGGCACCTCCGCCTCTTAGCATACTGAGCCCCCCTGCTGCTAGGGCTCCACAGAGTCTGGATTTTGGCAAATGGTCATCGGACAGCTTTGTGTTAGCCCAGGATGCGGGTACTCACGCAGAACTGCAGTGCCCCTCCTGTTCTAACACATTGGCATCCCTGAGCCTTTCAAGTAAGGACTCCGGACAGACCCAGAGGCACCAAGTTTGGACGCCAGCTGGGTTTTCCGGAATCCATGACATAGAAAGCCCTCAGTTGATATACAGGTTATCAATCAATATATATACACATTAAACTATACCCGTTTAATAAAATATATTGTGTCCTGTTTCTGTGTGCTAAAAGTTATGTGTCCCTATTCTGGTGTCAGGGGTGGAGTGAGTGTATATTCCCTACAGTCACGAGCCTCGTTCCTGGCGCACGTGAGAAAATTACTTTAAACTTTTAAAACACTGCAAACCTGCTCAGCTGTATAACCTAAGCTCGAGCACCTTCTGAACCCCTACTCTAGGCTCAGGATACCTGGGCATGTATGTGGGTACCTCTGCTATACTGGGGAGCGCCAGCTATTCTAAGGACTCTATGTATACGTGCAGATATCTTGTAACCCCTTCCTATCCATTTACCTTGTCTGGAAGATGCTGGGAAGATGGGATCCATGGGGTGAGGCGTACGAGCGTTTCCGGGTCCGAGGTTGGCGGAGTAATGCGCTTAGCTGTATCAGAGGATATCACTCAATCTCCGGATACAACTCTTGGGGTATCCCATAACCCGGAACCCCACTACATAGATGCATTCTGCAAAGACTTTCTCCGCCAAACCCACCCTGAAACTTGCAGCCAGAAATCTCCCGATCCCAGCACCCCAGTAAAAACACAAGTCACATAAATCTTTAATGTCGCATACTCAGTATACAGTTGCAGTAATACATTTTTGACACCTGGGTCCCAGAGCTGAAACTCTAAGACCCTAACACACGGGTCAGGGTTAACCGACTGGGCTTGACCTTTATTATAAAGCCTGGTTAACCCCCTCACTGTCACAATACATGTGTAGCCTAGCCTCCGGCCGCTACTTCTTTTCCTGGGCACTTCCAGTGTAAGTCCTGTTAGGTGAAGGCAGTGGAGGGGTTAATTCCTTCAGCAAGGCCTTGTGTGCTTTTGCAGCCTTAGATACATTTGATGTATTTGATGTATCTAAGGGCGGGCTTAGCAACGGCCAGAGTGTCAGCCTGAGGGGTGAATTCTGATTGGATCACGTACTGTATGTGATGACCTATCCGTATCCAGATCTGTCTTGTTACGAGGCGGAGTTATAGTCACACCCAAGGGTATAAATACTGGCACTCTCACAAAAGTGGATGTGTCTCTTTCCTCCCCCTGTGGAGTGAGTACCAGCTACCCTGGGTCTCACTAGGAGGCCTCAGGAGGAGCACCATGCAGAGGAAAGCAATGCTGTAAGATCAGAACTTACAATAAACACCATTGTACCATCACCAGTGTGACTCGCTGTCTAAGGACAAAGACAGGTGTTAGTATGGACCTTCCTTCCATCCAGAGGACCCATGCTGACTGGAGGCGCTGCAACCACGAATAAGGTACCCTGTAAACCCCGTCCTGTTCTCCCCACAACACCGCGGAGCACTCAGCCCTCTTGTTGCTATTATTATAGAAGTTTATAGGAAAGGACCCAGATACCAGTCTGAGTTGGTACCAGAAGGAATCCTGGATTGGAGTATAAAAATCCGGTTTAAGGATTGGAGTATAAAAATCTGGTTTAAGGATTGGAGTGTAAAAATCCGGTTTAAGGATTGGAGTATAAAAATCCGGTTTAAGGATTGGAGTGTAAAAATCCGGTTTAAGGATTGGAGTGTAAAAATCCGGTTTAAGGATTGGAGTGTAAAAATCCGGTTTAAGGATTGGAGTGTAAAAATCCAGTTTAAGGATTGGAGTGTAAAAATCCGGTTTAATTCACGCCTGTCAAGGGCATTGGTTCTGCCACCACCCCCGATGGGGTTAGGACATGTTCAATGCCCATGAACGAAAATGTGTCCATACTACCAAACTTGCAGGATGGGAAGTGCTGGGAGACCGGGGGGGTGAGGTCACCTTTAGAAATCAGACGTAAGTGTCCCATAATACGGATCTTTAAGGCCCTTGTTGTATGTCCCACATACTCTCCCACGTACTGCCTCCCACGTACTGTCTCCCACGTACTGTCTCCCACGTACTGCCTCCCACGTACTGCCTCCCACGTACTGCCTCCCACGTACTGCCTCCCACGTACTGTCTCCCACGTACTGCCTCCCACGTACTGCCTCCCACCTACTGCCTCCCACGTACTGCCTCCCACGTACTGCCTCCCACGTACTGCCTCCCACGTAGTGTCTCCCAAATACTGTCTCCCAAATACTGCCTCCCACGTACTGCCTCCCACGTACTGCCTCCCACGTACTGCCTCCCACGTACTGCCTCCCACGTACTGCCTCCCACCTACTGCCTCCCACGTACTGCCTCCCACGTACTGCCTCCCACGTACTGTCTCCCACGTACTGTCTCCCACATACACACCTCAGCAAGTACACCACAAATGTACTGTTACAATGGATAAATTGTTTAACTTTGTAATGTTTATGTAAATTCTTTGGCAGGTTTCCTATGACAGACTTTATATTGTTTGCATGGAAAAGAGCCGAACGGGAAGCTACTCATGTTAGTAAATTTTTGATGATGATTAAACTTGCTGTTTAATGATTGATTAAACGTACTGCCTCCCACGTACTGTCTCCCACGTACTGCCTCCCACGTACTGCCTCCCACGTACTGCCTCCCACGTACTGTCTCCCACGTACTGCCTCCCACGTACTGCCTCCCACCTACTGCCTCCCACGTACTGCCTCCCACGTACTGCCTCCCACGTACTGCCTCCCACGTAGTGTCTCCCAAATTCTGTCTCCCAAATACTGTCTCCCACGTACTGCCTCCCACGTACTGCCTCCCACGTACTGCCTCCCACGTACTGCCTCCCACGTACTGCCTCCCACGTACTGTCTCCCACATACACACCTCAGCAAGTACACCACAAATGTACTGTTACAATGGATAAATTGTTTAACTTTGTAATGTTTATGTAAACTCTTTGGCAGGTTTCCTGTGACAGACTTTATATTGTTTGCATGGAAAAGAGCCGAACGGGAAGCTACTCATGTTAGTAATTTTTGATGATGATTAAACTTGCTGTAACATAATTAGCCACCGTTTTAGCTCTTTTAAATACGAATTTGGGACCAGTGTTGAAAACATTTTAAAGTGCTGGATCAACTGATAGATGTTTATACACCCCAATGGCATTTAAATATATTCTTAATTAGGGCAGCTCGAGAGCTGAATTGAGTTATAAATAATGGGGTGTCTAAATTGGAACTTCTTAATTTGGTACCATGAAATAACGGATTCCTGTCCATACAGTTTACCTCTTCAAAGGCTCTTTCCAAGTCTCTGGGTGGATCGCCTCTCCCGGGAAGGGACTAGTTGGTGTTCTCCGGGTGGGAAGGGACTGGTTGGTGTTCTCTGGGTGGGAAGGGACTGGTTGGTGTTCTCTGGGTGGGAAGGAACTGGTTGGTGTTCTCTGGGTGGGAAGGAACTGGTTGGTGTTCTCTGGGTGGGAAGGAACTTGTTGGTGTTCTCTGGGTGGGAAGGGACTGGTTGGTGTTCTCTGGGTGGGAAGGAACTGGTTGGTGTTCTCTGGGTGAGAAGGAACTGGTTGGTGTTCTCTGGGTGGGAAGGGACTGGTCGGTGTTCTCTGCGTGGGAATGAACTGGTTGGTGTTCTCTGGGTGGGAAGGGACTGGTTGGTGTTCTCTGGGTGAGAAGGAACTGGTTGGTGTTCTCTGGGTGGGAAGGAACTGGTTGGTGTTTTCTGGGTGGGAAGGGACTGGTCGGTGTTCTCTGGGTGGGAAGGGACTGGTTGGTGTTCTGTGGGTGAGAAGGAACTGGTTGGTGTTCTCTGGTTGGGAAGGGACTGGTTGGTGTTCTCTGGGTGGGAAGGGACTGGTTGGTGTTCTCTGGGTGGGAAGGGACTGGTTGGTGTTCTCTGGGTGGGAAGGAACTGGTTGGTGTTCTCTGGGTGGGAAGGAACTGGTTGGTGTTCTTTGGGTGGGAAGGGACTGGTTGGTGTTCTCTGGGTGGGAAGGAACTGGTTGGTGTTCTCTGGGTGGGAAGGAACTGGTTGGTGTTCTCTGGGTGGGAAGGAACTAGTTGGTGTTCTCTGGGTGGGAAGGAACTGGTTGGTGTTCTCTGGGTGGGAAGGAACCGGTTGGTGTTCTCTGGGTGGGAAGGAACTGGTTGGTGTTCTTTGGGTGGGAAGGGACTGGTTGGTGTTCTCTGGGTGGGAAGGAACTGGTTGGTGTTCTCTGGGTGGGAAGGAACTGGTTGGTGTTCTTTGGGTGGGAAGGGACTGGTTGGTGTTCTCTGGGTGGGAAGGAACTGGTTGGTGTTCTCTGGGTGGGAAGGAACTGGTTGGTGTTCTCTGGGTGGGAAGGAACTAGTTGGTGTTCTCTGGGTGGGAAGGAACTGGTTGGTGTTCTCTGGGTGGGAAAGGACTGGTTGGTGTTCTCTGGGTGGGAAGGAACTGGTTGGTGTTCTCTGGGTGGGAAGGGACTGGTTGGTGTTCTCTGGGTGGGAAGGGACTGGCTGGTGTTCTCTGGGTGGGAAGGAACTGATTGTGTTCTCTGGGTGAGAAGGAACTGGTTGGTGTTCTCTGGGTGGGAAGGGACTGGTTGGTGTTCTCTGGGTGGGAAGGGACTGGTTGGTGTTCTCTGGGTGGGATGGAACTGGTTGGTGTTCTCTGGGTGGGAAGGAACTGGTAGGTGTTCTCTGGGTGGGAAAGAACTGGTTGGTGTTATCTGGGTGGGAAGGGACTGGTCAGTGTTCTCTGGGTGGGAAGGAACTGGTTGGTGTTCTCTGGGTGGGAAAGAACTGGTTGGTGTTATCTGGGTGGGAAGGGACTGGTCGGTGTTCTCTGGGTGGGAAGGGACTGGTCGGTGTTCTCTGGGTGGGAAAGGACTGGTTGGTGTTCTCTGGGTCGGAAGGGACTGGTTGGTGTTCTCTGGGTGGGAAGGAACTGGTTGGTGTTATTTGGGTGGGAAGGAACTGGTTGGTGTTTTCTGGGTGGGAAGGGACTGGTCGGTGTTCTCTGGGTGGGAAGGGACTGATTGGAGTTATGTGGGTGAGAAGGAACTGGTTGGTGTTCTGTGGGTGAGAAGGAACTGGTTGGTGTTCTCTGGGTGGGAAGGAACTGGTCGTTTTTCTCTGGGTGGGAAGGGACTGGTTGGTGTTCTCTGGGTGGGAAAGGACTGGTTGGTGTTCTCTGGGTCGGAAGGAACTGGTTGCTGTTCTCTGGGTGGGAAGGAACTGGTTGGTGTTCTCTGGGTGGGAAGGAACTGGTTGGTGTTCTCTGGGTGGGGACTGGTTGGTGTTCTCTGAGTGGGGACTGGTTGGTGTTCTCTGGGTGGGAAGGGACTGGTCGGTGTTCTCTGGGTGGGAAGGGACTGGTTGGTGTTCTCTGGGTGGGAAGGAACTGGTTGGTGTTCTCTGGGTGGGAAGGAACTGGTTGGTGTTCTCTGGGTGGGAAGGGACTGGTTGGTGTTCTCTGGGTGGGAAGGAACTGGTTGGTGTTCTCTGGGTGGGAAGGAACTGGTTGGTGTTCTCTGGGTGGGAAGGAACTGGTTGGTGTTCTCTGGGTGGGAAGGAACAGGTTTGTGTTCTCTGGGTGGGAAGGGACTGGTTGGTGTTCTCTGGGTGGGAAGGAACTGGTTGGTGTTCTCTGGGTGGGAAGGGACTGGTCGGTGTTCTCTGGGTGGGAAGGAACTGGTTGGTGTTCTCTGGGTGGGAAAGAACTGGTTGGTGTTATCTGGGTGGGAAGGGACTGGTCGGTGTTCTCTGGGTGGGAAGGGACTGGTCGGTGTTCTCTGGGTGGGAAAGGACTGGTTGGTGTTCTCTGGGTCGGAAGGGACTGGTTGGTGTTCTCTGGGTGGGAAGGAACTGGTTGGTGTTATTTGGGTGGGAAGGAACTGGTTGGTGTTTTCTGGGTGGGAAGGGACTGGTCGGTGTTCTCTGGGTGGGAAGGGACTGGTTGGTGTTCTGTGGGTGAGAAGGAACTGGTTGGTGTTCTGTGGGTGAGAAGGAACTGGTTGGTGTTCTCTGGGTGGGAAGGAACTGGTCGTTTTTCTCTGGGTGGGAAGGGACTGGTTGGTGTTCTCTGGGTGGGAAAGGACTGGTTGGTGTTCTCTGGGTCGGAAGGGACTGGTTGCTGTTCTCTGGGTGGGAAGGAACTGGTTGGTGTTCTCTGGGTGGGAAGGAACTGGTTGGTGTTCTTTGGGTGGGAAGGGACTGGTTGGTGTTCTCTGGGTGGGAAGGAACTGGTTGGTGTTCTTTGGGTGGGAAGGGACTGGTTGGTGTTCTCTGGGTGGGAAGGGACTGGTTGGTGTTCTCTGGGTGGGAAGGAACTGGTTGGTGTTCTCTGGGTGGGGACTGGTTGGTGTTCTCTGAGTGGGGACTGGTTGGTGTTCTCTGGGTGGGAAGGGACTGGTTGGTGTTCTCTGGGTGGGAAGGAACTAGTTGGTGTTCTCTGGGTGGGAAGGAACTGGTTGGTGTTTCTCTGGCATTAAAAAAACCCTTCTCTAAAAAATGCCCTGACGTTTTAGAAGGATACTTGGGTTTTGTAGTATAACAATCTGGAGAAAAGGAGGGTGTATCAACTTCTTCTGATCTAGGGTCAGTTGAAGAGGCAACACTCCTTTTCCATCCTCCCCTCACAAGGGAAGAAAAAGAGAGGAGGACACACAGAAGAGGAAATCGAGCAGGAAAACAGGTAAACGAGGAGAAGAGATGTAGGTTAGCGCGGGATCAGAGACTGTGTGTACCCCCTGACCCCAAGGGCATATTCAATGTATCCTCCCATAATCTATCAGCCGAGCAGACCAGCCTTCTCAACAAGGACTTGTCTTTTTGTCCCAATGTACCATCTGATTCCTTTGAGTTGTTTGTGGACTTAAATTGTTTTGTCCGTAAGCTAACTTTAAAGAGACATATTTTCTTCTTAAGGCTACAAACAACACCAAAACACACACAAACACCCTGCTCACCATACAGAGGATTCACTGGTGCAAAGGGAAGACAATGATGTAACAAACAACACCAAAACACACACAAACACCCTGCTCACCATACAGAGGATTCACCGGTGCAAAGGGAAGACAATGATGTAACAAACAACACCAAAACACACACAAACACCCTGCTCGCCATACAGAGGATTCACTGGTAACAAAACAAACAAAACAAACACCAAATAACAGGAGTAGCTGTGTGTGCACGCTCCGTCTCGCCCGCTGTGTGCCCACGCTCCGTCTCGCCGCTGTGTGCGCCCGCTCCGTCTCGCCCGCTGTGTGCGCGCACTCTGTCTCGCCCGTTGTGTGCGCACGTTCTGTCTTGCCCGCTGTGTGCCCACGCTCCGTCTCGCCCGCTGTGTGTGCACGCTCCGTCTCGCCCGCTGTGTGCGCGTGCTCCGTCTCGCTGCTGTGTGCGCGCGCTCCGTCTCGCCCGCTGTGTGCGCACGCTCCGTCTCGCCACTGTGTGCGCATGCTCCGTCTCGCCCGCTGTGTGCGCATGCTCCGTCTCGCCCGCTGTGTGCGCCCGCTCCGTCTCGCCCGCTGTGTGCGCCCGCTCCGTCTCGCCCGCTGTGTGCGCACGCTCCGTCTCGGCCGCTGTGTGCGCGTGCTCCATCTCACCCGCTGTGTGCGGCCGCTCCGTCTCGCCCGCTGTGTACGCCCGCTCCGTCTCGCCCGCTGTGTGCGCTCGCTCCGTCTCGCCCGCTGTGTGCGCTCGCTCCGTCTCGCCCGCTGTGTGCGCCCGCTCCGTCTCGCCCGCTGTGTGCGCGCGCTCCGTCTCGCCCGCTGTGTGCGCGCGCTCTGTCTCGCCCGCTGTGTGTGCACGCTCCGTGTCTCCCGCTGTGTGTGCACGCTCCGTCTCGCCCGCTGTGTGTGCACGCTCCATCTCGCCGCTGTGTGCGCGCGCTCTCATCTCGCCTGCTGTGTGCGCGCACTCCGTCTCGCCCGCTGTGTGCGCGCGCTCCGTCTCGCCGCTGTGTGCGCGTGCTCCGTCTCGCCGCTGTGTGCGCGCGCTTTCATCTCGCCCGCTGTGTGCGCACGCTCCGTCTCGCCCGCTGTGTGCGCACGCTCTGTCTCGCCCGCTGTGTGTGCATGCTCCGTGTCTCCCGCTGTGTGTGCACGCTCCGTCTCGCCCGCTGTGTGTGCACGCTCCGTCTCGCCGCTGTGTGCGCGCGCGCTCTCATCTCGCCCGCTGTGTGCGCGCACTCCGTCTCGCCCGCTGTGTGCGCGCGCTCCGTCTCGCCGCTGTGTGCGCGTGCTCCGTCTCGCCGCTGTGTGCGCGCGCTTTCATCTCGCCCGCTGTGTGCGCACGCTCCGTCTCGCCCGCTGTGTGCGCGCGCTCTGTCTCGCCCGCTGTGTGTGCACGCTCCGTGTCTCCCGCTGTGTGTGCACGCTCCGTCTCGCCCGCTGTGTGTGCACGCTCCGTCTCGCCGCTGTGTGCGCGCGCTCTCATCTCGCCTGCTGTGTGTGCACGCTCCATCTCGCCGCTGTGTGCGCGCGCTCTCATCTCGCCTGCTGTGTGCGCGCACTCCGTCTCGCCCGCTGTGTGCGCGCGCTCCGTCTCGCCGCTGTGTGCGCGTGCTCCGTCTCGCCGCTGTGTGCGCGCGCTTTCATCTCGCCCGCTGTGTGCGCACGCTCCGTGTCTCCCGCTGTGTGTGCACGCTCCGTCTCCCCGCTGTGTGCTCCGTCTCGCCGCTGTGTGCGCGCGCTCTCATCTCGCCCGCTGTGTGCGCGCACTTCGTCTCGCCCGCTGTGTGCGCGCGCTCCGTCTCGCCGCTGTGTGCGCGTGCTCCGTCTCGCCGCTGTGTGCGCGCGCTTTCATCTCGCCCGCTGTGTGCGCACGCTCCGTCTCGCCCGCTGTGTGCGCGCGCTCTGTCTCGCCCGCTGTGTGTGCACGCTCCGTGTCTCCCGCTGTGTGTGCACGCTCCGTCTCGCCCGCTGTGTGTGCACGCTCCGTCTCGCCCGCTGTGTGTGCACGCTCCGTGTCTCCCGCTGTGTGCGCGCGCTCCGTCTCGCCCGCTGTGTGTGCACGCTCCGTCTCGCCGCTGTGTGCGCGCGCTCTCATCTCGCCCGCTGTGTGCGCGCGCTCCGTCTCGCCCGCTGTGTGCGCGCGCTCCGTCTCGCCCGCTATGTGCGCACGCTCCGTCTCGCCGCTGTGTGCGCGCGCTTTCATCTCGCCCGCTGTGTGCGCACGCTCCGTCTCGTCGCTGTGTGCGCACGCTCATCTCGCCCGCTGTGTGCACGCGCTCCGTCTCTCCCACTGTGTGCGCGCGCTCCGTCTCGCCCGCTGTGTGCGCGCGCTCCGTCTCGCCCGCTATGTGCGCACGCTCCGTCTCGCCGCTGTGTGCGCATTCTCCGTCTCGCCCGCTGTGCGCACGCTCCGTCTCGCCCGCTGTGTGCGCACGCTCCGTCTCGCCCGCTGTGTGCGCCCGCTCCGTCTCGCCCGCTGTGTGCGCGCGCTCCGTCTCGCCCGCTGTGTGCGCCCGCTCCGTCTCGCCCGCTGTGTGCGCACGCTCCGTCTCGCCCGCTGTGTGCGCGCGCTCCGTGTCGCCCACTGTGTGCGCACGCTCCGTCTCGCCCGCTGTGTGCACGCGCTCTCATCTCGCCTGCTGTGTGCGCGCGCTCCGTCTCGCCCGCTGTGTGTGCACGCTCCGTCTCGCCCGCTGTGTGTGCACGCTCACGCTCATTCTCGCCCGCTGTGTGTGCACGCTCCGTCTCGCCCGCTGTGTGTGCACGCTCACGCTCAGTCTCGCCCACTGTGTGTGCACGCTCCGTCTCGCCCGCTGTGTGCGCACGCTCCGTCTCGCCCGCTGTGTGCGCACGCTCCGTCTCGCCCACTGTGTGCGCACGCTCCGTCTCGCCGCTGTGTGCGCGCGCTCCGTCTTGCCTGCTGTGTGCACGCACTCTCATCTCGCCCGCTGTGCGCGCACGCTCCGTCTCGCCCGCTGTGTGTGCACGCTCCGTCTCGCCGCTGTGTGCGCGCGCTCTCATCTCGCCCGCTGTGTGCGCGCTCCGTGTCACCCGCTGTGTGCGCACGCTCCGTCTCGCCCGCTGTGTCTGCACGCTCCGTCTCGCCGCTGTGTGCGTGCTCTCTCATCTCGCCCGCTGTGTGCGCGCTCCGTCTCGCCCGCTGTGTGTGCGTGCTCCGTCTCACCGCTGTGTGCGCGCGCTCCGTCTCGCCGCTGTGTGCGCGCGCTTTCATCTCGCCCGCTGTGTGCGCGCACTCCGTCTCGCCCGCTGTGTGTGCGTGCTCCGTCTCACCGCTGTGTGCGCACGCTCCGTCTCGCCGCTGTGTGCGCGCGCTTTCATCTCGCCCGCTGTGTGCGCGCACTCCGTCTCGCCGCTGTGTGCGCTCTCATCTCGCCCGCTGTGTGCGCACGCTCCGTCTCGTCGCTGTGAGCGCGCGCTCATCTCGCCCGCTGTGTGCGCGTGCTCCGTCTCGTCTGCTGTGTGCGCACGCTCCATCTCGCTGCTGTGTGCGCACGCTCCGTCTCGCCCGCTGTGTGCGCGCGCTCCGTCTCGCCCGCTTTGTGTGCGCGCTCCGTCTCGTCCGCTGTGTGCACGCACTCTCATCTCGCCCGCTGTGCGCGCACGCTCCGTCTCGCCCGCTGTGTGTGCGCGCTCCGTCTCGTCCGCTGTGTGCACGTGCTCCGTTTCGCCCGCTGTGTGCGCACGCTCCGTCTCGCCCGCTGTGTGCGCACGCTACGTCTCGCCCGCTGTGTGCGCGCGCTCCGTGTCTCCCGCTGTGTGTGCGCGCTCCGTCTCGCCGCTGTGTGCGCACACTCCGTTTCGCCCGCTGTGTGCGCACGTCTCGCCCGCGGGTTGTCCTTTTGCACTTGGCTCTGTGGGACCTGTTGATTGGTCTGCGTGACATGTGCATCTTGTGCTATCGGTTATTTATATCAGTTACTTGATGTATACAATATATTACATCGTTACTTGAGTGCAACATTAAGGGACTTCTAGTGCCCCCTTGTGGCCACGTTGTTGTGTTCTAATAACAATAATAATTTATACCTATATTTGATCTGGCCGTCTGTACACATTTGGACAATTTGACCTCATTGTGGACAGAGACCAATATGGAGTTGAGTCCTTTGGGTTACATTGGATAATATTGATGAGTTATTCACCTCTCCTGTTACTGGTGGCGACAATTGTCGGATTGTTCAAGCTCCATATTAGCTGCGATCACACTTTCCCCTCCGATATAAAGGTCATTTTATTCATTGGTGCATAAAGATTTACAGCGAGCAAAAATCGACGGTCTAAATCAGAGGTGCGCAAAGTTTTTTTGCTGTGCCCCCCCTGTGTTTCCCGGACCCAGCGCTGGTGCCCCCCCCCCCTCAAGTGACCAAGCGTCAAATGAGGGTCATGTGACCCCACAACGTAATTTGACGCGCGTTACCATGATGACGACGCGTCATTGGCCGCCGTGTTGTCACGGTGACGTGACCAGAAGCCGGTTGAATCCGGTAAGTTGAGGTTGCAGAGGGGAGAGCGTGGGGCCTCTGCAAACACCGCGCCCCCCTGATAAATCTCCCCGCAGCGCCCCCCCGTTTGCGCACCCCTGGTCTAAACCATACAACAATAATCTCTCTGGGGTGAGACAAGAGCAGCGCTTAAAAAGAATGAGAAATGGGTCATTAGACAAGCTGACACGGGCGGGGGAATTGTTATGCAGGATATATCGGTTTATATTCAGGAAGCAGATCGCTACTGTCAGACATAGCGTCCTAAATTAGGCTCTCACAGGATCCCACCACAGAACGCCAAGCCCCTCTGTGAGGTGTCCAATTACAGAGCTTGACTAACTGAGGAAGAAGTTCATAGGCGGCTTGATAAAATGTAAGTAAATAAGGCACCTGGCCCCGGTGGCATACATCCAAGAGTTCTCAGGGAGTTAAGCTCAGTAATAGCCAAACCGTTACATTTAATATTAAGGGACTCCATTTCCACAGGCGCAGTACCACAAGATTGGCGTGAAGCAGACGTGGTGCATTGATAAAGAGCGTATCGCGCGAAACGCGTTGGTGGCGGCCCGGGGGCTCGTTTCTGTACTTGATGTCTTGATTCGTTAAAACGTTTTATTTTTATGGGACACACTCTCTCGCAGTTCTCTCTCTTTCACTGTCTGCAGTAGTGCTCCAACTTTCCTGGGTCCTGTGGAAAAACGGAGGCACACACCTGTGGAGGTACATCACATAGAAGACCCTACGGATGTGAGTAATTCTACGCTTATACCCCTTGTTAGTTGTCCACATGGAGGCACATATGTCTGGACACTAGCCCGTGGGAGTTATCACTAATCTTAGTGGAACTCCATCCAGCTATTCGATTAACGGTGGATTTAGGTGTTTTTCATTATATAATCACTGGTCTGTTTATTCAAGTGATACTCCAAGGATTTATACAGTACAGTGATGGAATCATTTCACCCAGGCTTGTTTAAGCCATTCATCTGTGTTTGAGCACCATACAGCTTCTTTTTCCTTGATACCCAAATGTCTGCAGGTTTTTTTTATAAGGTTCAAACCCCTATCCCTAACAAGTGCAGCTATCTCTCAGTGCGAATAACTTTTCCCACCTATCCTGGAGTTGCCAATACTTTAGAAACCTGGCAGAGGAGGCTTCTCATTCTGCTAAGGGCATGTGCCAACCTAGCACCTTTGCTCTTTAGCAAATGAGACCCTCTACCTGGTTACACTAAGTCTGGGCTGGCCAACATTTGCCAAACTGCCCGGACTTTACACTAGGATGGGGGTACTTGAGGAACCCCTCCCCAACTAACACCTTAAGGACACTGAGCCCTTTCATCTCCGGGCTTTTACAGACATTGTGGTATCAAGTCAGCGGGATGCCACAGAAGTCCGGAGCTGCACATCCTCAGCTCATTTACAGTGAGTCACTACACGCATACTAAGGCCTTGCCCCCGCTGCCTACTACAGCGTCCGCTGTGGCGGACGCTGCGCGCACGAGAGCCCTCCCCTCAATGGCGCCGGGCCCGCTGCGAGGGGGGGCCGCAGCGCTCGGGCGAGAGTTGCTCCTGCTCTCAATAGAATTGAGAGCAGGACTCGCGCCGAGCGATTAAGCACGCCCCCCGGCGGTTCAGCCAATGAGGGCGAACCTGCCGGGTGACGTCATGGCCGCGCCCCCGTCACTCCCCCGCCACGCCTCCCCCGGTCTCTCTTCCTGCAGTGAGCTGCAGACCGGGGAATTGGCTGAACGCGCCGCCAATCTCGCGGGCGCGCGTTACAGTGGCGTTACCGGGGCCTTAGCCTAAGTAGGGGGCTATAATAAATAAGTGTTTCCCAGTCCCCGGTGGTCTTAATGAAAGCCCAAATATGACAATTATGTTTAATACACTATTTGAAGGGGACTTTCATTCATCAATTTTTATAGAACGCTATAAAAATTGAGCTATGGTTGTTTATATGTTTCTATCTGAACTAAGAGGAGCGGAGGTGCTGTGTGTGAGGAGAGAAGCGGAGGTGCTGTGTGTGAGGAGAGGAGCGGAGGTGCTGTGTGTGAGGAGAGGAGCGGAGGTGCTGTGTGTGTGAGGAGAGGAGTGGAGGTGCTGTGTGTGAGGAGAGAAGCGTAGGTGCTGTGTGTGTGAGGAGAGGAGCGGAGGTGCTGTGTGTGAGGAGAGGAGCGGAGGTGCTGTGTGTAAGGAGAGGAGCGGAGGTGCTGTGTGTGAGGAGAGGAGCGGAGGTGCTGTGTGTGAGGAGAGGAGCAGGGATGCTGTGTGTGTGAGGAGAGGAGCAGAGGTGCTGTGTGTGTGAGGAGAGGAGCAGAGGTGCTGTGTGTGAGGAGAGGGGCGGAGGTGCTGTGTGTGTGAGGAGAGGAGCAGAGGTGCTGTGTGTGAGGAGAGGGGCGGAGGTGCTGTGTGTGAGGAGAGGGGCGGAGGTGCTGTGTGTGTGAGGAGAGGAGCGGAGGTGCTGTGTGTGTGAGGAGAGGAGCGGGGGTGCTGTGTGTGTGAGGAGAGGAGCGGAGGTGCTGTGTGTGTGAGGAGAGGAGCGGAGGTGCTGTGTGTGTGAGGAGAGGAGCGGGGGTGCTGTGTGTGAGGAGAGGAGCGAAGGTGCTGTGTGTGTGAGGAGAGAAGCGGAGGTGCTGTGTGTGTGAGGAGAGGAGCGGAGGTGCTGTGTGTGAGGAGAGGAGCGGAGGTGCTGTGTGTGAGGAGAGGAGTGGAGGTGCTGTGTGTGAGGAGAGAAGCGTAGGTGCTGTGTGTGTGAGGAGAGGAGCGGAGGTGCTGTGTGTGAGGAGAGGAGCGGAGGTGCTGAGTGTAAGGAGAGGAGCGGAGGTGCTGTGTGTGAGGAGAGGAGCGGAGGTGCTGTGTGTGAGGAGAGGAGCAGGGATGCTGTGTGTGTGAGGAGAGGAGCAGAGGTGCTGTGTGTGTGAGGAGAGGAGCAGAGGTGCTGTGTGTGAGGAGAGGGGCGGAGGTGCTGTGTGTGTGAGGAGAGGAGCAGAGGTGCTGTGTGTGAGGAGAGGGGCGGAGGTGCTGTGTGTGAGGAGAGGGGCGGAGGTGCTGTGTGTGTGAGGAGAGGAGCGGAGGTGCTGTGTGTGTGAGGAGAGGAGCGGGGGTGCTGTGTGTGTGAGGAGAGGAGCGGAGGTGCTGTGTGTGTGAGGAGAGGAGCGGAGGTGCTGTGTGTGTGAGGAGAGGAGCGGGGGTGCTGTGTGTGAGGAGAGGAGCGGAGGTGCTGTGTGTGTGAGGAGAGAAGCGGAGGTGCTGTGTGTGTGAGGAGAGGAGCGGGGGTGCTGTGTGTGAGGAGAGGAGCGGAGGTGCTGTGTGTGTGAGGAGAGAAGTGCAGGTGCTGTGTGTGAGAGGAGAGGAGTGGAGGTGCTGTGTGTGAGAAGAGAGGAGCGGAGGTGCTGTGTGTGTGAGGAGAGGAGCGGAGGTGCTGTGTGTGAGGAGCGGAGGTGCTGCCGTAGTGAATGAATAATGCTCAGAATTCTAACCAATCAGAGAGCAGGGATTAATGGCTGAAATGTTACAGCTTTAGCCTATAATTTGGGTTAACATGTTTCGGTTTTGTACTTTAACAGCAGAACAAACGAGAAGGAAACGCCAGCTCATATTCTAATATTTGGTTTAATATTATTAGCATTATCATCATTCATTTAAATAAGGTACCATATTTGTACATATTATTTCTACAAAACCTCTACATCCTGCATTCAGACACATGCTGAGGAAGATTTGTGCATAGTATTGGATGCCGCACGCCCAAACGCCAAATAAAAGACCCCCTTCCCCGCCCCCCCCGGAATGAAACAGCTGTATACACACATCCTGCTTTCTCATGTAGGCAGATGTTACAGGCAAAACCGCTGTCGGGTGGTTATATAGAGGAGACCTCTGTTTGGTTTATCTCTGGGATAGTCCGTTGTGTATTTGTCTTTGGAACATTCATGAAAGGCAGGTTATAGCATTCATAGCAGCCTGGACGCAGCCATCTTGAGTCTGTGTGATGTCATTGATGACACTGTATTTGCGAGGTCATTGGTGACAATGGATTTGTGATGTCACTAATGACTCAGGGAGCCTTTCTATGACATCACATTGGTAATAAAGATTATTTGAGCGCAATTTGTTTGTAGCGCATTAGTAAGCGATACATCCCTCCACTGTCTGTCATTGGGTGTCAGTTATACGTATCGGAAAGGAAGGTCCCACGTGGACACGGAATTTCTATACTTCTGGTGCAGACATGTTCCTAATTATAGGAACAATACGGGAGCAAAAAAAGGTCCAAACTGCGAACAGCGGAAATCCAAGGTGATAATATCCCATGGGAAGAGAATTAGCATTTATCATGCAATACCAGGACAAGGAGGGCAATAACTGACAACTACCCCTTCAGGCACAATTACCCTCCATCCAACTCAAAGGACCTTTGTACGTTGGTTGGGACCAGGTTTAGCCTTGCTTTTACCCTATAGGTTGAGCTTGATGGACATGTGTCTTTTTTTAACCCCATCTGCTATGTAACTACGTATAGTAAATAAATACGTTATTTTTCTCTCAGTTTGGACTCCTTGGTTATGTCAGCTCCAATTATCGCAGGCCAAATGCCAATGAGGAATTTCTAACATTACTCCAGCTTGGTCATGGGTGACACACCTTTTCCTTTGTTGGTTTAGGGTTCATCGCTATCTACCTGGGTAAAATGGCACAACTGACAGGGTTTGTATGTATTGTCCCACTGGTGCATTAGAGATAGTAAGAAGGGCAGCATGGAACGTAAACATACAAGACTTTGGGAAAGGTGCAGGAGACATTGGGAGAAGGGAGTGGGGGCAGTAAGAGAGCAGAACACGAGACACCATGAGGAGAGAGCAAACCGGTGAGGGGAAGGATGGGACGGCAGGGAGTGGGGGCAGTAAGAGAGCAGAACACGAGACAACATGAGGAGAGAGCAAACCGGTGAGGGAAGGATGGGACGGCAGGGAGTGGGGGCAGTAAGAGAGCAGAACATGAGACACCATGAGGAGAGAGCAAACCGGTGAGGGGAAGGATGGGACGGCAGGGAGTGGGGGCAGTAAGAGAGCAGAACACGAGACAACATGAGGAGAGAGCAAACCGGTGAGGGAAGGATGGGACGGCAGGGAGTGGGGGCAGTAAGAGAGCAGAACATGAGACACCATGAGGAGAGAGCAAACCGGTGAGGGAAGGATGGGACGGCAGAAAAACCGGGAGGGATAATGGAAGAAGAAAGTATCGAGGGAAGCAAAAGCATGAGACAAAGAAGATGAGAGTGAGAACGATGTAAGGTAGAGGGAGAATAAAACGGGACAGCGGGACAAGGGAGCAGAGCGAAGGGTATACGGGCGTCTGAGAGTCGCCCGCGTCAGTGTATGGAGCATTTATAAACACCATTTATGTTTGTGCAATTGTTGTTGTTTACCAAAATCTGATCCGTGGATTGTTTACCAAAATCTGATCCGTGGATTGTTTACCAAAATCTGATCCGTGGATTGTTTACCAAAATCTGATCCGTGGACTGTTTACCAAAATCTGATCCGTGGATTGTTTACCAAAATCTGATCCGTGGACTGTTTACCAAAATCTGATCCGTGGACTGTTTACCAAAATCTGATCCGTGGACTGTTTACCAAAATCTGATCCGTGGACTGTTTACCAAAATCTGATCCGTGGACTGTTTACCAAAATCTGATCCGTGGATTGTTTACCAAAATCTGATCCGTGGATTGTTTACCAAAATCTGATCTGTGGATTGTTTACCAAAACCAGATCCGCAGGCGTAAATCAAGGAAACTTACTTCCAGACCCTAAAATATGTGGGGGGGGAGGGGGTGGTGAGGGGAACGGACCTATTTTAGGAGAGTCCCAATTACTTACAGCTGAAAGGAACTTGCACATTCGCCGGATTTGAATTTTGCCAAAAATGTCGCCCACCTCTAATGCTGAAACTGTGCCGTGGGCATGAACGTGTCCGTGAGAAAACGTCCGTGGCAGTCCCCAGTAGATTGCTCCGTGTCACTTTACGTGGCTCCTTTCCCACAGGAAGCTGGTTCTTGCAGTCGCCTGACACATAATGGAAATGCTGCTTCCCTAACCATACAAATCCCCTAATATCGGATACCCCCCCCCCGTGTGTCCCACGCTAACCCAACTGGTGGTCAGATGTGGTGATATGGGACCCCGAGCCTTACAATGGAGGTTCCTTTATACGCAGGATACCTGCAGCTGAGGATGATGATAACTCCACGTGTCCAATGTCGTGGTGCCTTTGTACTGGGGATGTACCGTCTGCGGAGGTCCCACACATACTCCTATTCTATGCTGCTCACCATCTCCTTCCCCTCCCTATCCTAACAAGTATATTAAGGAAATGACTTGGGCCCCGATGTAGAGCAGGATCTGCCCGAAGCGGACAACTTTTCGTGTTGGGACCCCTGTTCCTTAACACACAGTTTGGGCTCCAGGTCGGGATAATCCCACAGAGAGAGGGGACCGCCGTGTTATAAACCGGAGGAACGCGGATCACACTCAGGTCAGAGACGCAGGAGGGGAATACGTTTCTCAGATCAGAAAGCCGGAATAACACACGTATTGGTTTTCAGACCTCTAGGACTAGAAGTGTCTTTGTGATCAGATTCCTGTGGCAGGAACTCGGCGGCTCTTCCAGACATGCTTTAAGTTTCGTGCAACTGTAAGAGTCGCACTAATGTATGATACCTTTCCGATTGCTTCCGGTACTGAAGCCTTCTGATGGAAATAGATTGACGTTCTTTATAGAAATTTGTACGTTAGATTTTCAGTTCTAGAAAGTCTGCAAAAGGCTTACAAGTGACGGGGAACATTTGGGCCCATGCCTGCTAAGCAGTGCTATGTGACACATTGCGGTGCCAGAAGACACCGGAGAACCCATTAAAGTGAATGGACGGCACTGTGTGTACCAACGCTGCTGGAATGCGCCTCATTAAATACACCACTTAGTAAACATGGGCCTTGGTATCTTGGAGGCTCGCGTGCAAACCACTACTACCCTCAAACTTACCCATCAAAAGAAAGGGCTCGCTTTCAGTTATACATCAAGGCTGTGACAAGAACCAATCAGCATGATCCGTCCTGCTCTCTGGCGCAGTCACTGCGTGGAGCAGTGCTGATTGGTTGGGGCAGTTATCCAGATACACAGAATCAGACCAAAATCTTAATACCACTTTCAATAAATGTCCCATTCACCCTAAAAGCCTTGGGAAGTATATTTTTAAGGTCTAGAGTCATAACGGGATTCTTATATGATAAGGGGATCACTCACATACATGATTCCTAGAATCCATAAGGGCCATAGGTGTAACTTTACTGTGGCCTCCTCACTTCCCCAAATCCTATTGTGTAAAGACTGTTCTCTGCTCTCCGGTACTGGGATAAAGCATCAGTTCATTTGAAGAGATCAGCTGTCCAGCCCCCAGAAACTCCTTTAATGACATGAGCAGAGAGAGGCGTGTGACCAGTGGGTTCCCGCACTAAATCTTGCAACCACAGCTGCCTTTGAACTATTACTAATAATGGAGAGCTGGATCTAGAAGAACATGCAAAATCCTGCTGGGCTGGAGATCTGACGCTCTGCCCATACCTGTCCTTGTTATTACTTCTCAACAGGGAGGACAATGAGGGCTTTATGTCTCAAGCCTTCGCCATTGGAGAAGATATACCGAGCCCTGGGAATGGTTTAACCTATCCATGGAAATAGAGGCCATAGGAGAATGTAGATTCATGGACAGAGCGCGGGACGAAAGACAGTGTTGTTGTTGATACAAACCGTTGATAGTAGAGAAGGACCACATGCCTCACCTTCCACCCATCGGGAATACATTTCAGTGAATCTGTAGAGGGAAATATGTGGCAGCAAGTTGGGAAAATGAACAGAAGTGTTTGGCCAGACAGTCCTTACCAGCTGTAAATATAAGATGAACAAATGTGGAAATAACGAGAGGGCAACACAATGGAATTGGGGACAGAATGGTAAGAGAGGAGAGTGTCCTGTGCCCACCCCAAGCCCGATTAAGGCAGTAACCCAGTACAGTGTGTGAGACCTCCATCTGCCACTCACATTCCAGACCTCCTGGGCTTGCACATTCCTCTACCTAACACACATCCCTTTTAGACACACTTTGAGTATGTGACCCAAGCAGCCAGGATCCATTCACAGTGAGAACCGTGTCTTCTCTAAAGCTTCAATGCTGGAAGATCTTGAAGCACATCGACTGTAAATACAGAAATAACAGAGGAGAACCTATTGACATCCCGTTTGCCTCTTAAATTAAACTACATAATACCTGGCGTAGGAATCTCTCAGTATCATGTTGTACTCTGTTGTGGACAAACTCCTATTTCCTTTCACTGCCCGCACAAGTAGCTATGGATACATATGTTGCCTGGTCCTCAAACAGCTAACAGGTATATTCATTCTATTCCCAATCTGTTCTGTTTTTCCAACCCTCTATTTATCTTACCCACAACCTTATGTACTCATTCCAAGATGGCTGATGGGGAATCCAACAACACTAATATGCTATGAGAGCATGGGCGGGGGGGTTCCTAACATGGGACTTAGCCAACAGTCATGCTTGCCCCATATACCAGCGAGTCCTTCCTTGGCTGGTAATCAAGATGGTGGTCTACGTACAGCAAAGGAGAACTATTAGAGAAAAGTCACTATTTGTTTTCTAGTTTCTTGCAGAATTGTAGGTTCTCACACTCGCTCCCTTCCTCTCTCCATAGGGGAGTATCTTGCGCCTTTATTTCTACACTCGCCCCCCTTCATCCACTTGAATTCTCCGTGGCGGGTGTGTATGCTACAGAAGGTTCCCGACGTGACCTCATACGCCCTTTCCTGGTGCCAGGATGTGGCGTGTGCCTAGATCTGAGAGCGGCCTCCACATTCCTGCCTCTAACTGCCCGGGTCAGACGAATGTCTCTGTGCGGTCCTCAAGTCCAAGGGGTCCTCCAGGTGTCCGGGAAGTGAGAGGCGCCGGGGGCTGACCTTGGAGTCGACATTCAGAGGCTGGGGCACCAGAGACGTTTCATACAACTTGTACTGCAGCCCGTCCAAGTCCTGGTATTCAGAAACCTGCGGATCAGAGGGGTTGGTCATTAAATGATCCTACAGACCACCGAGGGGTCTACATGTTAATGCAGATGCTTCGGTGCGTAGCAATTAAATATATATATATTGGCTGCATGAAATGTAAGAAGGCTGCGGGTAAAGTTTCTTACATGCGACACAGATTGTTATAAGGGAAATTACTGCCAATTCCAGGTCTTAACACACGGAAAATAGAAAAGAAAATGATGAACAGAGATACACACAGTAGTGTGATATACTGTGTGTGTGTGTATATATATATATGTATATGCGTGCGTGCGTGCGTATATATGTATTATTACAATATAGCTTCTAAAAAACACTTTTTGCTAAGAAAAATAAAACAAAATGTGAAAATATTCCCCATTTCCAAACTTTCTGAGCCCCCCCCCTCTCTCTCACAGGCTCCGTGACCCCCCACATACAGAACATCACTTACAAAACTACAATTGTAAAAAATCCTAATTACGTTTCTTTCTCACAAAACCCCCCAATTACCCGTACCCCTGTGAGTTCCCCACTACCTGTGTGCCACAGGGGAAGGACCCTCCAATTACCCGTACCCCTGTGAGTTCCCCACTACCTGTGTGCTACAGGGGAAGGACCCTCCAATTACCCGTACCCCTGTGAGTTCCCCACTACCTGTGTGCTACAGGGGAAGGACCCTCCAATTACCCGTACCCCTGTGAGTTCCCCACTACCTGTGTGCTACAGGGGAAGGACCCTCCAATTACCCGTACCCCTGTGAGTTCCCCACTACCTGTGTAGTATATATATATATTAGAAAGGGAAGTGGTGGCAGAGGTGAGAGGAGTCTCTTCCCCGGAAGGCGGAGAGAAGGACCTGCTGTTGGGATGGACCTGCTGTTGGGATGGAGTGGGGTCAGTGGGAGGACTTTGGGTACCTGAGAAGAAGATGCCAGTGTCTGAGACTGTACTGGGAGAACGGTCGCTACCATCTGCTCTCTGCAGGGAGGGTAACCCACCACCTGTGGGGGAGAGGACACGGTGCTGTATGCTGGGGGCACCAGGACCACCTGCTTCTGCAGCAGCTGCATGATGGTGTTAATGTCGGTCACCATGCGACTCTCCAACCTGAGGACGACAAAGAGGTGGGAGAGGGTTGAAAGAAAGAGGAAGGCTGTAAGAAAGAGAGACAAGAAGAAAGGGGAAGAGTTATATCATATCGTTAACATGTGTATAACTAAACAGAGAGAGTGGGGGATATGACAGAGAGAAGGGACAGAGAAGGGTGAAATGCAGTGGACAGTGGGGTGAGAGAGGACCCTTGTGTGGGTTACATGACGAAAGTGGAAAGATAGGAGAAGGGGGAGAGGAAAGGAGAGGAAGATGAGAGAACGTGATGGGAAGAGGTAGGAAATAGAAGGAAAAGAGATGGTGGAGAGGCAAGGTTGAGAGGAAAGGAGGAGGTGGCAGAATGAAAAGAGCGAGTGAGGCGAGACAGCAAAGGGAGCGTGTCCATGTCGGGAAGATGATGGTACCTGTTCAGCTGTTTCTGCAGGAGATCCAGTCTGCTCCCCAGTTCACATTTCTGCCGCCGGCTCATGGAAGGCACAGGAACGTGGAGCGTGGCGTGGGCAGGGATGGTGCACCGTGGCAGCTCCTGGTACTGCTGCTCACCTCTGTCCCCCCAAAAGCTGAAGATGTTTGAGACCCCCGAAAAAGCCCCTGGAGAAGCAATGCAAGAAACGCTAGTTGGCTGCAAATGATTGCCCGCCCATTGCCTTGTGACTGCCTATCCATCCCTTCTCAACGGGTTTCCTCTATCTCCACTTCTCATCTCCTCTGCCAGCAGAAGGTGGCTTTTCCATCATTGCCACTCGCAGTGGTGCCTCAATGATTGCCCCATCTCCCACACCTCGCTCGCACCTTCCTCGCCCTCCCTTGCTGGTGCACCCCTGCCTTCTCTCAGTCACACCTCCCTCTCTCGCCTCCCATTATCTCGGTGTTTCCTCCCATACCCTCACTGGCTCCGTACACGGTGGTGGGGTCTGGTACCTGACAGATGATTGCACACGTCGGCTGGGCTGGGATCCCCCACCGCCTCTCCCCTGTTGGCTGCAGGGAAGTTGGTGTTGCTACACGTTGCCCGTGTTGGTGACAATTCGATGGGGTTTGAGCCTGGAGCCGTCAGCTCATCGTCACTAGAGGGGGTGTTGGAGGGGCCGCTGCTGCGCTGCTCCTCCCACGCCGCGCCCTTCGCCTCCGCTGCTGGGCTGTTCCTGCTCAGATGCCCTGATCTCTGAGACTTCCTACTGTCCCCGGCATCTGAGACAGAGAGAGTAATGTGTCTCAGTAATGCAGGCAATACCATCCATGCTCTATGGGAATACTCTCTCTCTCCATGCGTGGGTGTGATAGCAGTACTAGAGGGAGGCTTGGCCGGGGTGAAACACGGGCTAGGCCCGAGCAGCGTGACCTGCCCTGGGAGGATTAGCGGTTTGGAGGTGGTGGGGAGGCAGTGTGGGGGGAGAGAATGGGCAGAGTGTGGGGGGGGGGAGAATTGGCAGAGTGGGGGGGGGGGAGAATGGGCAGTGCGGGGGGGAGAGAATGGGCAGAGTGTGGGGGGGAGAGAATGGGCAGAGTGTGGGGGGGAGAGAATGGGCAGAGGGGGGAAGAATTGGCAGAGGGGGGGAGAATTGGCAGAGTGGGGGGGGGGAGAATGGGCAGAGTGGGGGGGGGGAGAGAATGGGCAGTGTGGGGGGGAGAGAATGGGCAGAGTGTGGGGGGGAGAGAATGGGCAGAGTGGGGGTGTAGGAGAATGGGCAGAGTGGGGGGGGAGAATGGGCAGAGTGGGGGGGGAGAATGGGCAGAGTGGGGGGGGGAGAATGGGCAGAGTGGGGGGGTAGGAGAATGGGCAGAGTGGGGGGGGGGAGAGAATGGGCAGAGTGGGGGGGGGGGGGAGAGAATGGGCAGAGTGGGGGGGATACGAGAATGGGCAGAGTGGGGGGTAGGAGAATGGCCAGAGTGGGGGGGGGGGGGAGAATGGGCAAAGTGGGGGGGAGAATGGGCAGAGGGGGGGAGAGAATGGGCAGAGTGGGGTGCTGAGAGAATGGGCAGAGTGGGAGGGGGGAATGGGCAGAGTGGGGGAGTAGGAGAATGGGCAGAGTGGGGGGGGGAGAGAATGGGCAGAGTGGGGGGGGAGAGAATGGGCAGAGTGGGGGGGTAGGAGAATGGGCAGAGTGGGGGGGTAGGAGAATGGGCAGAGTGGGGGGGAGAGAATGGGCAGAGTGGGGGGAAGAATGGGCAGAGGGGGGGGGAGAGAATGAGCAGAATGGGGGTGTAGGAGAATGGGCAGAGTGGGGGGGTAGGAGAATGGCCAGAGTGGGGGGGGGGGGAGAATGGGCAAAGTGGGGGGGAGAATGGGCAAAGTGGGGGGGAGAATGGGCAGAGTGGGGGGGAGAGAATGGGCAGAGTGGGGGGGAGAGAATGGGCAGAGTGGGGGGTGAGAGAATGGGCAGAGTGGGGTGGTGAGAGAATGGGCAGAGTGGGAGGGGGGAATGGGCAGAGTGGGGGTGTAGGAGAATGGGTAGAGTGGGGGGGTGAGAGAATGGGCAGAGTGGGGGGGTGAGAGAATGGGCAGAGTGGGGGTGTAGGAGAATGGGCAGAGTGGGGGGGTGAGAGAAAGGGCAGAGTGGGGGGGTGAGAGAATGGGCAGAGTGGGGGGGTGAGAGAATGGGCAGAGTGGGGGGGTGAGAGAATGGGCAGAGTGGGGGGGTGAGAGAATGGGCAGAGTGTTGGGTGTTGAGAATGGGCAGAGTGTGGGGTGTTGAGAATGGGCAGAGTGGGGGTGTAGGAGAATGGGCAGAGTGGGGGGGGAGAGAATGGGCAGAGTGGGGGGGGAGAGAATGGGCAGAGTGGGGGGGGAGAGAGAATGGGCAGAGTGGGGGGATACGAGAATGGGCAGAGTGGGGGGTAGGAGAATGGTCAGAGTGGGGGGGGGAGAATGGGCAAAGTGGGGGGGGGCGAATGGGCAGAGTGGGGGGGAGAGAATGGGCAGAGTGGGGGGTGACAGAATGGGCAGAGTGGGGTGGTGAGAGAATGGGCAGAGTGGGAGGGGTGAATGGGCAGAGTGGGGGTGGAGAGAATGGGCAGAGTGGGGGGGGGGAGAGAATGGGCAGAGTGGGGGGTGAGAGAATGGGCAGAGTGGGGTGGTGAGAGAATGGGCAGAGTGGGGGGTGAGAGAATGGGCAGAGTGGGGGGTGAGAGAATGGGCAGAGTGGGGGGTGAGAGAATGGGCAGAGTGGGGTAGTGAGAGAATGGGCAGAGTGGGGGGTGAGAGAATGGGCAGAGTGGGGGGTGAGAGAATGGGCAGAGTGGGGTAGTGAGAGAATGGGCAGAGTGGGAGGGGGGAGAATGGGCAGAGTGGGGGTGTAGGAGAATGGGCAGAGTGGGGGAGTAGGAGAATGGGCAGAGTGGGGGGGTAGGAGAATGGGCAGAGTGGGGGGGGGGTGAGAGAATGGGCAGAGTGGGGGTGTAGGAGAATGGGCAGAGTGGGGGGGGGGTGAGAGAATGGGCAGAGTGGGGGGGTGAGAGAATGGGCAGAGTGGGGGGGGGGGGGATTTCTCTCGGTCGTTACTGCCTCTGTGACCGTGGGAAATGCGGGGGGATTGGGTGGATTTCTCTCTGTTACTGTGGGAAGTGAACGGGGGGGGGGGTGAGAGAATGGACAGAGTGGGGGGAGAGATAATGGGCAGAGTGGGGGGGGGGAAGAATGGGCAGAGTGTGGGGGGGAGAGAATGGGCAGAGTGTTGGGGGGGGAGAGAATGGGCAGAGTGTGGGGGTGGGGAGAGAATGGGCAGAGTGGGGGGGAGAATTGGCAGAGTGGGGGAGTAGGAGAATGGGCAGAGTGGGGGAGTAGGAGAATGGGCAGAGTGGGGGAGTAGGAGAATGGGCAGAGTGGGGGGGGAGAGAATGGGCAGAGTGGGGAGGAGAATGGACAGAGTGGGGGGGAGAGAATGGGCAGAGTGGGGGGGAGAGAATGGGCAGAGTGGGGGGGAGAATGGGCAGAGTGGGGGTGTAGGAGAATGGGCAGAGTGGGGGGGGTGAGAGAATGGGCAGAGTGGGGGGTGAGAGAATGGGCAGAGTGGGGGTGTAGGAGAATGGGCAGAGTGGGGAGGGGGTGAGAGAATGGGCAGAGTGGGGGGTGTAGGAGAATGGGCAGAGTGGGGGTGTAGGAGAATGGGCAGAGTGGGGGTGTAGGAGAATGGGCAGAGTGGGGGTGTAGGAGAATGGGCAGAGTGGGGGAGAAAGAATGGACAGAGTGGGGGTGTGAGAATGGGCAGAGTGGGGGGGGGTAGGAGAAAGGACAGTGTGGGGGGGGGGTGAGAGAATGGGCAGAGTGGGGGGGTAGGAGAATGGGCAGAGTGGGGGGGTAGGAGAATGGGCAGAGTGGGGTGGGGTGAGAGAATGGGCAGAGTGGGGGGGTAGGAGAATGGGCAGAGTGGGGGTGTAGGAGAATGGGCAGAGTGGGGGTGTAGGAGAATGGGCAGAGTGGGGGTGTAGGAGAATGGGCAGAGTGGGGGTGTAGGAGAATGGGCAGAGTGGGGGTGTAGGAGAATGGGCAGTGTGGGGGGGGGGAGAATGGGCAGAGTGGGGGTGTAGGAGAATGGGCAGAGTGTGGGGTGTTGAGAATGGGCAGAGTGTGGGGTCTTGAGAATGGGCAGAGTGGGGGGGGAGAGAGAATGGGGGGGAGTGGGTGGGAGGGTAGTTGAAAGGACAGAGTGGGGGGGGGGATTTCTCCCGGCCGTTACTGCCTCTGTGACCGTGGGAAATGCGGGGGGATTGGGGGATTTCTCTCTGTTACTGTGGGAAGTGAACGGGGGGGGGGGGTGAGAGAATGGGCAGAGTGGGGGGGGGGGGAGATAATGGGCAGAGTGGGGGGGGGTAGGAGAATGGGCAGAGTGTGGGGTGTATGAGAATGGGCAGAGTGGGGGGGGAGAGAGAATGGGGGGGGTGGGGGGGAGCGTAGGAGAATGGACAGAGTGGGGGAGAGAGAATGGACAGAGTGGGGGTGTATGAGAATGGGCAGAGTGGGGGGGGAGAGAGAATGGGGGGGGTGGGGGGGGAGCGTAGGAGAATGGACAGAGTGGGGGAGAGAGAATGGACAGAGTGGGGGTGTATGAGAATGGGCAGAGTGGGGGGAGAGAGAATGGGGGGAGTGGGGGGGAGCGTAGGAGAATGGACAGAGTGGGGGAGAGAGAATGGACAGAGTGGGGGAGAAAGAATGGACAGAGTGGGGGTGTGAGAATGGGCAGAGTGGGGGGGGGGGGTAGGAGAAAGGACAGTGTGGGGGGGGGGGGATTTCTCTCGGCCGTTACTGCCTCTGTTCCGTGGGAAATGCGGGGGATAGGTGGGGTTGGGGGGGGGGGGGAGGTTCTCTCTGTTACTGTGGGTAGTGAAAGGAGGGGGGGGGGGGGTCTGAGTTTCGGTGACAGATACAGGTTCTGCCGCAGAAACCCGCGAGCGATGTTGAGCGGACGGGCTGGCGTGGCAGATAAGGGGTTAATCCCACGCAGCGCTCCCTGCACATACCCTGCCCGCTCTCTGCACTGCACACGCCGCCCTGGGACTGCCCGTTGTCCGTGCGTCGGCGGAAGGACAGCTTGCGGCGGCGCTGGCGGTTAAACCCGCTGTCCGAGTCCTCGCTGCCCGGAGACCCCGGGATCATGTTGGTCTGAAAGGAACGTGGCGGCTGTAAGAGAATTGTACCACGCCAACACACACAGCTATCTGCCACTTTCACCTACACGGCTATCAACAACTGTCACCTATACAGCCATCAGCCGTGGCCCGTATATGCACCTTCCACTGAGACTCACAGCTAGTTACCGTTATACAGCTATTTGTCACGGTGAACAATACGGCCATCTACAATTATATCCCATAATGCTAGGGAGACGTGGCACACACCGCTATCTCTCACATCTTCCCGTGGCACACACAGCTATCTCTCACACACACCGCTATCTCTCATGTCTTCCCGTGGCACACACAGCCACCTCTCACATCTTCCCGTGGCACACACAGCTATCTCTCACACACATCGCTATCTCTCATGTCTTCCCGTGGCACACACATCGCTATCTCTCATGTCTTCCCGTGGCACACACACAGCTATCTCTCATGTCTTCCCATGGCGCACACCGCTATCTCTCACATCTTCCCGTGGCACACACAGCTATCTCTCACACACATCGCTATCTCTCATGTCTTCCCGTGGCACACACAGCTATCTCTCACACACATCGCTATCTCTCATGTCTTCCCGTGGCACACACAGCTATCTCTCACACACATCGCTATCTCTCATGTCTTCCCGTGGCACACACAGCTATCTCTCACACACATCGCTATCTCTCATGTCTTCCCGTGGCACACACAGCTATCTCTCACACACACCGCTATCTCGCATGTCTTCCCGTGGCACACACATCGCTATCTCTCATGTCTTCCCGTGGCACACACACCGCTATCTCTCACACACACCGCTATCTCTCATGTCTGCCCGTGGCACACACTGTCGTGGAACAAGAATCACGTCACGGCAGACGCTGGGAAATACCGAGGATATCGAGTGTACAACCGCTGGGAATACTAGAGACCTGAAGCTCCGCAAACCGAGGCGCCTTGGCAAAAGCAGACAAGCAGTTATGACAGCTTGGACTCGCTGACCCTCGTGGCTGTGACGCTAGACGCGGAGAGGTTTCAGGCATCGAGTGTTCAACTGACCAGAAAATTGGAGTATTGAAGCCTTACAAACTCTCCTTGTTGCAGTGCAGCCTACACTACATTTTGGATACTCTTGGACTTTGGACGCGGTTGCACGCCTGAGTACCTACAGAGGAACAACATGCGTCGAAACGCGTTGAGTGTGACCCTGAGACTGAGAGAGAGAGAACATTGAGCCTGTGACGTCATCTCCAACCGGCCGGAATCCCGGAAGTGACGTGACGGCTGTTCGAGACACAGTCGGGTGGCGTGCAGCAGTAGCAGTGATCGGATGATCGGATGATTACCTACTCCCTATGCTGTTAATCCTTTTGGATTCTGTAAGCCTCCAATTCATTCATTTATGGATAAAAGTGTTTTGTTTTATCCCTGTGTTTGTCTCTGCTTAAAATCTCAACTCCTCTTGTGGTTTAAACCATATGGGTTGGTTATATGTGTTATAGCCTTCCTATTCAGATTTCTAATTTTCTTAGAGACCACTTCATTGTGCTTAACAGTTTTACACTATGTAGATCTTGTTTTTATTTTTAAGGTACAACCGCTCCCCTGGTTTTTCCTGTGCATACTGTTTCTTGGACCTTGAAACAGTCCATCTAAGGGTTTGAGTGATTTTATTGTACCCATACTTGCACTTGTTTATTTTTATATAATATCACGTTGCATTTTTTGTATATCACATATTATACACCTTCACTTTAATAATTTATAGTATTAGAGCGCCATCTACTGTTTGTTTGCTATAGCCCCTCACACTGGCCAGCAGTCATCACGCGTCCACGCCAAGGAAGAGGCGACCGCACGGACCCTCCCAGCAACTACCTCAGAACGGGACAAACGCGCCGATGTCTCAGGTCTGACAGGCATAGCCAAGTACATGATCCGGCGCGACTTGGTGCACGCAGGACTCATCAGCTTCGACGACCGCCCTGAGAACTACCGGACGTGGAAGTTCACGTTCAAAGACGCAATCGACAGCTTGGACTTCTCAGCAAGGGAAGAGCTCAACCTGTTAGTCAAGTTCCTGGGGAACGTATCCAGGGAGCAAGCGCAGAGACTTCGGACGGCAAACGCGCATCAACCCCAAGTAGGTCTTGACCTAGTGTGGGAAAGGCTGGAAGAGTCCTACGGCAACCCCGAAGCGGTCGAGGATTCGCTCTTCAAAAGAATCGACAGCTTCCCCAGGATCACAACTAAAGACTACTCGAAGTTACGAGAGCTCGGGGACCTGCTGCAAGAAATGGAGTTCGTGAGGAAAGACCATTCCTTAATAGGTCTCAACGCCCTAGACTCAGCTCGTGGAGTGAGACCCATCCTGGAGAAGCTACCCTACAACCTCCAAGAAAAATGGATCTCACAAGGCTCCAAATACAAAAGGGAGAAGCAAGTCGCCTTCCCCCCATTCTCATTCTTCGTGAGCTTCATCCGCGAAGCGGCAAGGACAAGGAACGATCCCAGTTTCATCTTAGGTGCGCAAACCACACACAGTGCAAGCAGCCTGAGGAATGAGAGACCCGTGACGAGATACGGTAACACTCAAACACCCATCTCGGTCCACAGGACGGACGTGCCTCCCACGACCCAAACTACTCCCGATCAGTCGGTCGCCGGAGACAAGGAACCAAGGGACCCAAACAAGGAATGTCCCATACACAAGAAGCCACACCCACTTAACGAGTGCTTTGGGTTCAGGATGAAGTCCCTAGAGGAACGCAATAGGTTACTTGGAGAATTCAGAGTTTGCTTCAGGTGCTGCGATTCCACGACTCACCTAGCCAGGCACTGTAAAGAAGAGATCAAATGCACAGTGTGCGAAAGTGACAAGCACGTGACATCGTTACACCCAGAGGCGTTGACACTCCACCAACTCCACAACCCATCCTCCGTAGCGGAGCATGGCGGGAAGAAAGAGGAAGGAGAGCCGACATCCGTCACATCTCAGCGCACTGAGGTTTGCGGAAAAGAAGGTGACAAAATGTCCTGCTCCAAAATATGCCTTGTCGCGGTGCACCCCCAGGGACAACCTGAGAAGGCTATTCGGATGTACGCAATCCTCGACGACCAAAGCAACAGATCATTGGCGAAGACGGAGTTCTTCAACCTATTCAACTTACAGGATAATGCCTCACCCTACACCCTCAGAACCTGTGTAGGGTCAACTGAGTCAACAGGGAGAAGAGCAAGCGGTTACATCATATGTTCAGTGGATAACAGAGTGAAAATAGCTCTCCCCACACTCATCGAGTGTAACCACATGGCCACAAACAGGGACGAGATTCCCACACCAGACGTGGCACGCCATTACCCCCACCTCAAAGGAATAGCCAACCACATCCGGCCGGTAGAACAAGGCGCCAAGATCTTGCTGCTGCTCGGCAGGGACATCATGAGGGTACATAAAGTCCGTAAACAGCATAACGGACCCCACAACGCACCATACGCCCAAAGACTTGACCTAGGATGGGTGATAGTGGGAAACGCGTGCACCAACAGAGAGCACAGCACGGGCAAGACTATGTTGACCCCCACAGAACGGTGGTAACAGAATGTGGACACACATCTCTCTCTGAACCATGTCTTGGCCATCTCCAAGTGACCAAAGGGCCAAGTGAAGAGAAAAGACAAGGTCGCACCCCTGAGATCAACAAAAACATCCTCACATCGGAGGAATGTGACAATGGCCTGGGATGCTCAGCAGTCCAGACAGCTAAGGATGATGAGTCGACTCCACCAAGGGAAGGAAGTGACCTCCCAAAGGTGACCGACAAAGGGATCGCCCAAATGGCAATAAACAATCAAACAGTCCTCTCGCGAGCAATGGCACGACTAAGGCGTACAGTTGTTCCTCTCCACAGAGTGTCAAGCGACAAAGCAGCCGGCTGCCACGGCTGGCGTAGCCGCAAAAGATTGCGCTCTACAGGTGAAGCCACAGTGTCAAAAGGACTGTCCTCTCACACGTCTAAAAAGAGACAGCCACAGAGATATTTCATAAAGGGATTCACTAGGGCAAAAGAGACTGTTCTTCGTCACGTCCAGGGAGACAATAACCCCCCGATGGCAGTCAACAGAGAGACACAAAAGCGTTTCACCAAACTACGCGGAGATGTTCTCGTGCAAGAGAAATGCACCGATGACCTACGGTGCACAGCGTTCCAAACAACAAGGGACGGCAAACAAACACCATCGAGGGAAGATAGAGGATTCCCGAGGTTAACTGTCAAGGAGCTCTCTAAAGACGGACTAGGCAGTTGGGTGACTCCGCTACCATTCCATTCACCAAAAGGACGCTTCCCAAACAATGCCGAACATGCCATCACTTCGCACCTCCGCAACCCTAAAAGGGAACTAGAGACCAAAAACAACCTTTTGGCCTTCATCCAGAAGATAGTCTTTACCGGCCAGCACCTCCAATGGAGAAAGGTGAAGAAGGCCGGTACCCCCAATCATCTAGGGCCTACCACCCTCAGGAACCTGATCAAATCCGGGTAGTGTTCAGCCCCAGCGCTCAGCTCCAGGGAGTCCCCCTGAACGACGCCCTCTTCATTGGGCTGGACTTGACAGCCAGTCTTCCAGAAGTGTTGTTCCACTTCCGCAAGGAGCCAAAAGCCATCTCCTTCTGCCGAACGCCAGGTGACAGAGCGACAAGCTACCACGACTGGCATACCTACAAGAGGATGCACTCTGTGGGTAAAACTACAGAGACAAAAAGACTGTACTCTCACAAGGCTAAAAGGAAACAGTGCCAGAGACTTTTATACAAAGACATTGTGGTGCGACCAGCAAACCTGGAGCTGTGCATCCACCCTGCATCCTTTGCCAAAGAACCTTTGCCAAAGAACCTTGATACCAGTGATACCGGCCGGTGTCACATCGTTATGTGGACATGGACTCTTGCATTGTTTGAGAATGTGATGTTATCTTTGTTATGCATTGCACATATGTTCCACATATTCCAGTTATATAGTGGTATCTCCAGATACCAGACGGGGAGTGTCATGGAACAAGAATCACATTTCTGCCCGACCCCCCTTTTGCTTGTCAGCTCCTTAAGTTCAGCTGCAGGCATTTGTTCCACATACACACACCGTGCCTGTGTGATGTATCAATATGTTGCCCTTTCTGCCTGTGAGCAGGCAGCCAGTGAGTTGCTACGGCAACCTCTGAGCTTCTCAGCATGGGCTAGCCTGCCCCCCTCCTGTTTGTTCAAGATGGTCTGTCCCAAGGCTATTCCCTTTACCCACATTGCTCCTCACTTCCTTTATACCCTAGATCACAGTGAGTGCAGACCTGTCTGCATCCACCTCTGGTAAGGCCTTTCTCTCTTACCATAGTCTAACCCCATAGAAGCATCCCACATAGAGAAGCCCTCTCTGCCCACACATAGAGAAGCACTCTCTGCCTACACATAGAGAAGCGCTCTCTGCCCACACATAGAGAAGCGCTCTCTGCCCACACATAGAGAAGCGCTCTCTGCCCACACATAGAGAAGCACTCTCTGCCCACACATAGAGAAGCACTCTCTGCCCACACATAGAGAAGCACTCTCTGCCCACACATAGAGAAGCGCTCTCTGCCCACACATAGAGAAGCGCTCTCTACCCACACATAGAGAAGTGCTCTCTGCCCACACATAGAGAAGCGCTCTCTGCCCACACATAGAGAAGCGCTCTCTGCCCACACATAGAGAAGCACTCTCTGCCCACACATAGAGAAGCACTCTCTGCCTACACTACACCCACAAGTTCCTGTGTTTTCTAATCCAGCAATAAAATTAAGAAAGACATTAAGGACTTGTCATGCTTTGGAAGAGGGAAGACATGAGTTAAGCTAACTGGAACTATTCATACATCATTCGTGACCCTGGTTCCAGGAAACACACCGCTATCTCTCACGTCTTTCCGTGGCACACAACGCTATCCCTCACGTCTTCCAGTGGCACACAAACCGCTATCTCGCAAATCTTCCCGTGGCACACACACCGCTATCTCGCACGTCTTCTCATGGCACACACACCGCTATCTCGCAAATCTTCCCGTGGCACACACACCGCTATCTCGCACGTCTTCTCATGGCACACACACCGCTATCTCGCACGTCTTCCCGTGGCACACACACCACTATCTCGCACGTCTTCTCATGGCACACACACCTCTACCTTTCACGTCTTCCCGTGGCACACACACCACTGTCTCTTCCATCTTCCCGTAGCACACACAGCTCTCTCTCACATCTTCCCATGGCACACAAATCGCTATCTCGCACGTCTTCCCGTGGCACACACACCGCTACCTCACGTCTTCCCGTGGCACACACCGCTACCTCGCAAGTCTTCCCGTGGCACACACATCACTATCTCTCACGTCTTCCCATGGCACACACAGCTATCTCTCACATCTTCCCGTGGCACACACACCGCTATTTCGCACGTCTTCCCGTGGCACACACACAGCTATCTTGCACATCTTCCCGTGGCACACACAGCTATCACGCACGTCTTCCAGTGGCACACACACCACTATATACCACGTCTTCTTATGGCACACACACCGCTATCTCGCAAGTCTTCCTGTGGTACACACACCACTACCTCTCACATCTTCCCGTGGCACACACAGCTATCTCTCACATCTTCCCGTGGCACACACAGCTATCTCGCACCACCTTCATGATACAGTATGTTTTCCTGGCGAGAGGTTTTTCTTAGGAAATCGCCATTCTAGAGCCCGGATAACCTACTCGAGGCCACAAGAAATGCACGAATGTGAGAACTCGCTGATAAGTGGCGTATCGTGGCTCGCCGGGCAATTTTATTTTATTATTTAAATGCAGACAAAGGCTTTTATCGGCCACGTATCCAGGCTTACTGAATAGCAGGAGGCCTTTTTGGTGAAAAGGCCTCGATAAGGCTTACAGCATAGGCCCACGTAAAGACGTGCACAATGGAGACCGTTTAAAGTAAACTAAAATGAGGCTTTATTGCGCCTGTCCCTTTAACACAGCAAAACATTCAAAAGAAACAAAAGAAAGACCTACTCCGCTTTGGAGAATATCTACACATGTAGTCCAGCCCCCTCTATCTGGGTGGGTAGCAAAGCTAATTACTACCCCCAAACATACATATATACACACATTATATATATATATATATATATATACATATACACACACACACACACACACACACACACAGATATACCTACCTGTCTTTCTAACTATCGACCTGTCTCCCTCCTGCCTTTTGCCTCTAAACCTCTTGAACGTCTTGTATTCTCTCGCCTGCTCCACTTTCTCAACACCCATTCTCTCCTAGACCCTCTACAATCTGGCCCCCGCACTACTCACTCCACTGAAACAGCGCTCACTAAAATAACTAATGACCTCCATGCTGCCAAAGACAGAGGTCATTACACTCTGCTCATATTACTCGACCTCTCTGCAGCATTTGACACAGTGGACCACCCTCTTCTCCTCCACATTCTCCATACTCTAGGTATTCGGAACAAACCTCTAACCTGGATCTCCTCTTACCTCTCCCATCATACTTTCAGTGTCTCTTTTGCTAACACCGCCTCCTCCTCTATCGATCTCTCTGTGGGGGTACCCCAGGGCTCTGTCCTGGGACCTCTTCTCTTTTCTCTGTACACACTTTCTCTAGGTGACCTAATCTATCTCTTGGGTTTAAATATCACCTTTATGCTGATGACACACAAATTTACCTTTCAACTCCTGACATTACACCTGCTGTACAGACCAAAGTTTTTGAATGTCTCTCTGCTATATCATCCTGGATGGCCCTCCGCCGACTTAAACTTAACATGGCAAAAATAGAGCTCCTCATACTTCCTCCCAAACCTGGCCTTACCACCTCCTTCCACATTACTGTTGGAAGTACCATCATTCACCCAGTAGCCCAAGCACGCTGCTTAGGGGTCACACTTGACTCCTCTCTCACATTCGCCCCTCACATTGAAAACATATCTAAAACCTGTCGCTTTTTCCTCCGCAATATAACAAAGATACGCCCTTTCCTCTGTTGCTCGACTGCTAAAACTCTGACTCAGGTCCTCATTCTCTCCCGTCTTGATTACTGTAACCTCCTGCTGTCCGGCCTTCCTGCCTCTCACCTGTCTCTCCTACAATCTATCCTAAACGCTGCTGCCAGACTCACTCTACTCTTTCCTAAATCTGTCTCAGCGCCTCCCCTGATGAAATCCCTCTTGTGGCTTCCAATCAAATCCCGCATCTCACACTCCATTCTTCTCCTCAATTTTAAAGCTTTACACACTTCTGCCCCTCCTTACATCTCAGCCCTAATTTCTCGCTATGCACCATCCCGACTCTTGCGTTCTGATCAAGGATGTCTTCTCTCTACCCCTTTCGTATCTAAAGCCCTCTCCTGCCTTAAACCTTTCTCACTGACTGCCCCGCACCTCTGGAATGCTCTTCCCCTCAATACCCGACTAGCACCCTCTCTATCCACCTTTAAGACCCATCTTAAGACACACCTGCTTAAAGAAGCATATGAATAGCACTGTGGCTAATACTATACACGATACATAAAGCTTGGCCCCCTGCAGATGCACTTACCTGAATGCCCTCCTACTGTCTTTGTACGTTCTACCTACCAATTAGATTGTGAGCTCTTCGGAGCAGGGAACCCTCTTCTACAATGTTACTTTTATGTCTGAAGCACTTATTCCCATGATCTGTTATTTGTACTATTTGTTATTTATATGATTACCACGTGTATTACTGCTGTGACGCGCTATGTACAGTAATGGTGCTATATAAATAAATACATACATACATATACAATAGTCCCATAAGAAAGTATTATCTGTTCTTGAAGCTGTAGGGGAGGCCTCTCTGCTCTCCTGGGTCCACACCCTTGTGTGCTATGGCAATGTCTGTCCAGGTATAGCGTTCTTGTCCAATTGTCTTGCTGTCAGCCTGCAGTCCCTCTGCAGCTCAAGACATCTGTTCTTCCCCAGGTCAGCCCAGTTGTGGACTACGGAATCCCTTTCCTGTGTCTCAGAACAGACTTTTTCTGACAGAGGTCTGATTAGGCAGGTGGAGTTGGTTGATTGCTGGTGTGCAATTACCCAGCACACTGCTGGATTAGAGGCACGTTTTTTAACAGGGATAAGTCCCTGTTACAGCCCCTATGTCCCAACGGCATGTACCACATGTACGCTATGTCCCAATGGCATGTACCACATGTACGCTATGTCCCAAAGGCATGTACCACATGTACGCTATGTCCCAAAAGCATGTACCACATGAACGATAAGTATGTCCCAATGGCATGTACCACATGTACGCTATGTCCCAACGGCATGTACCACATGAACGCTATGTCCCAACGGCATGTAACACGAACGCTACAGTATGTCCCAATGGCATGTACCACATGAACGCTACAGTATGTCCCAACGGCATGTACCACATGTACGCTATGTCCCAACGGCATGTACCACATGAACGCTATGTGCCAACGGCATGTACCACATGAACGCTACAGTATGTCCCAATGGCATGTACCACATGTACGCTACAGTATGTCCCAACGGCATGTACCACATGAACGCTACAGTATGTCCCACTGGCATGTACCACATGTACGCTACAGTATGTCCCAACGGCATGTACCACATGTACGCTACAGTATGTCCCAACGGCATGTACCACATGAACGCTACAGTATGTCCCAACGGCATGTACCACATGTACGCTATGTCCCAACGGCAGTACCACATGAACGCTATGTCCCAACGGCATGTACCACATGAACGCTACAGTATGTCCCAATGGCATGTACCACATGTACGCTACAGTATGTCCCAACGGCAGTACCACATGTACGCTACAGTATGTCCCAACGGCATGTACCACATGTACGCTATGTCCCAATGGCATGTACCACATGAACACTACAGTATGTCCCAACGGCAGTACCACATGAACGCTACAGTATGTCCCAATGGCATGTACCACATGTACGCTACAGTATGTCCCAATGGCATGTACCACATGTACGCTACAGTATGTCCCAATGGCATGTACCACATGAACGCTATGTGCCAACGGCATGTACCACATGTACGCTACAGTATGTCCCAACGGCATGTACCACATGTACGCTACAGTATGTCCCAACGGCATGTACCACATGAACGCTATGTGCCAACGGCATGTACCATAGGTATGCTAAAGTATGTCCCAACGGCATGTACCACATGTACGCTACAGTATGTCCCAACGGCATGAACCACATGAACGCTACAGTATGTCCCAACGGCATGTACCACATGAACGCTACAGTATGTCCCAACGGCATGTACCACATGAACGCTATGTGCCAACGGCATGTACCACATGAACGCTACAGTATGTCCCAATGGCATGTACCACATGAACGCTACAGTATGTCCCAACGGCATGTACCACATGAACGCTACAGTATGTCCCAACGGCATGTACCACATGTACACTATGTCCCAACGGCATGTACCACATGAACACTACAGTATGTCCCAATGGCATGTACCATGTACGCCACAGTATGTACCAACAGCATGTACCACATGTACGCTATGTCCCCATGGTATGTACTACATGTACGCTATGTCCCAACGGCATGTACCACATGTATGCTATGTCCCAACGGCATGTACCATGTACGCTATGTCCCAACGGCATGTACCACATAAACGCTATGTTCCAACGGCATGTACCACATGTACGCTGTGTCCCAATGGCATGTACCACATGAACGCTATGTCCCAATGGGATGTACCACATGTACGCTATGTCCCAATGGGATGTACCACATGTGCGTTATGTCCCAACTACATGTACCACATGAACACTATGTCTCAATGGGATGTACCACATGTACGTTATGTCCCAATGGGATGTACCACATGCACGCTATGTCCCAACGGCATGTACCACATGAACGCTATGTCGCAACAGCATGTACCACATGTACGCTATGTCCCAACGGCATGTACCACATGTACGCTATGTCCCAATGGGATGTACCACATGTACGCTATGTCCCAACGGCATGTACAGTACCACATGAACGCTATGTCTCAATGGGATGTACCACATGTACGCTATGTCCCAATGGGATGTACCACATGTACGCTATGTCCCAACGGCATGTACCATGTACGCTATATCCCAATGGGATGTACCACATGAATGCTATGTCTCAATGGGATGTACCACATGTACGCTATCTCCCAACGGCATGTACCATATGAACGCTATGTCTCAATGGGATGTACCACATGTACGCTATGTCTCAATGGGATGTACCACATGTACGCTATGTCCCAACGGCATGTACCATGTACGCTATATCCCAATGGGATGTACCACATGAACGCTATGTCTCAATGGGATGTACCACATGTACGCTATCTCCCAACGGCATGTACCACATGAACGCTATGTCTCAATGGGATGTACCACATGAACGCTATGTCCCAACGGCATGTACCACATGAACGCTATGGCCCAAAAGCATGTACCACATGAACGCTATGTCCCAACGACATGTACCACATGAACGCTATGTCCCAACGGCATGTACCATGTACGCTATGTTCCAACGGCATGTACCACATGTACGCTATGTCCCAATGGCATGTACCACATGAACGCTATGGCCCAACAGCATGTACCACATGAACGCTATGTCCCAACGACATGTACCACATGAACGCTATGTCCCAACGGCATGTACCATGTACGCTATGTCCCAACGGCATGTACCATGTACGCTATGTTCCAACGGCATGTACCACATGTACGCTATGTCCCAATGGCATGTACCACATGAACGCTATGTCCCAATGAGATGTACCACATGTACGCTATCTCCCAATGGGATGTACCACATGTACGCTATCTCCCAATGGGATGTACCACATGTACGCTATGTCCCAATGGGATGTACCACATGTACGCTATGTCCCAATGGGATGTACCACATGAACGCTATGTCCCAACTACATGTACAGTACCACATGAACACTATGTCTCAACTACATGTACCACATGAACACTATGTCTCAATGGGATGTACCACATGAACACTATGTCTCAATGGGATGTACCACATGTACGTTATGTCCCAATGGGATGTACCACATGTACGCTATGTCCCAACAGCATGTACCACATGAACGCTATGTCCCAATGGGATGTACCACATGTACGCTATGTCCCAACAGCATGTACCACATGAACGCTATGTCCCAACGGCATGTACCATGTACGCTATGTTCCAACGGCATGTACCACATGTACGCTATGTCCCAATGGCATGTACCACATGAACGCTATGTCCCAATGGGATGTACCACATGTACGCTATGTCCCAATGGGATGTACCACATGTACGCTATGTCCCAATGGGATGTACCACATGTACGCTATCTCCCAATGGGATGTACCACATGTACGCTATCTCCCAATGGGATGTACCACATGTACGCTATGTCCCAATGGGATGTACCACATGTACGCTATGTCCCAATGGGATGTACCACATGAACGCTATGTCCCAACTACATGTACCACATGAACACTATGTTTCAACTACATGTACCACATGAACACTATGTCTCAATGGGATGTACCACATGAACACTATGTCTCAATGGGATGTACCACATGTACGTTATGTCCCAATGGGATGTACCACATGAACGCTATGTCCCAACAGCATGTACCACATGAACACTATGTTTCAACTACATGTACCACATGAACACTATGTCTCAATGGGATGTACCACATGTACGTTATGTCCCAATGGCATGTACCACATGTACGCTATTTCCCAATGGGATGTACCACATGTACGCTATGTCCCAACGGCATATACCATGTACGCTATGTCCCAACGGCATGTACCACATGTATTGTAAGCTATGTCGAACATGCTGACATGGACACTTGGGCACACACAAAGCTCAGAGAAGGAAGCTGCCTATTGTTGATGTCCTGATGGGAAGGTGCTTACTGCGCTGGGAATCATAGCTGTAAAATAACTATTTCAAGAGTAGAACCATCTTTAAAATTCAAATAGGCAGAAGTGGGACGTGTATCCGGACAGGACAGGGGTATAAAAGTACTACTAGTCATAACGCTATTGTAGGGTGTTCTGGAAGAGGACCTATGGAATGTAGGGTGTTCTGGAAGAGGACCTATGGAATGTAGGGTGTTCTGGAAGAGGACCTATGCGATGTAGGGTGTTCTGGAAGAGGACCCATGGAATGTAGGATGGGGTGGAAGACGACCTATGGAATGTAGGGTGTTCTGGAAGAGGACCTATGGAATGTAGGATGGGGTGGAAGAAGACCTATGGAATGTAGGATGGGGTGGAAGAGGACCTATGGAATATAGGATGGGGTGGAAGAGGGCCTATGGAATGTAGGATGGGGTGGAAGAGGACCTATGGAATGTAGGATGGGGTGGACATCCAAAGTGGCCAAAGTTACCAATATTGATAACAATTACACTGGCAATACCTGGATATCTGATTATACTTCATCTAGAGGTGTGTGTATTTTACTGGACCTTTTTGGAGCGTACTGCAAGATACACATTCTGACTTGGTCTGTGTGTGCATTTCAAACACTGTGACACACACAGTTATATCTTACGTTATTTCTTCCTGTTGCACACACAGCTGCCTCACACTTTTGTTTCTCCCTGTGAGAAACATAGTTATCTCTTTTCTCATCTTTCTTTGACACTTAGAGGTATCGTCCATCTTGTGGTGTAACAACGCTGTCCCTTGTTCATCTACCTGATTGTTACCTGCTGTAGTAATATTAACTCACATCTCGGAGGTTAAAAGTGATTTCCAGGCTGGTCCAGAAGTAGTCGGAAAATTCTGGGTACATGTCCAGCACCTCCAGCAGTTCTTCCCGGTGAATCTTGTGCAGGTCACAGTACGTGAGGGCCCTAACATCTGCATTGGATTTCCCAGGCCGTGCATAAAGATTCAGAGGCTCCCCAAATATGTCATTCTTACCTGCAAACAATAACACAATCAATCTCAACATACTGTAGGAAGGGAAAACGTGGCAGGGTTCGGAACATGGGTGTAAACGTTAGGAACGTGTCGGGTGTAAGAGGTGGGAAGGTGTCGGGTGTAAGAGGTGGGAAAGTGTCCGGTGTAAGAGCTGGGAATGAGTTGGGTGTAATAGCTTGAAATATGTCTGGTGCAAGAGATGGTATTCTGTCATGTGTAATAACTAGGAACATGTTGGTTACAACAGGAGGGAAGGTTTTGGGTGTAAGAGGTGGGAAGGTGTTGGGTGTAAGAGGTGGGAACGTGTCGTGTGTAAGAGGTGGGAACGTGTCGGGTGTAAGAGGTGGGAAGGTGTCGGGTGTAAGAGGTGGGAAGGTGTCGGGTGTAAGAGGTAGGAAGGTGTCGGGTGTAAGAGGTGGGAAGGTGTCGGGTGTAAGAGGTGGGAAGGTGTCGGGTGCAAGAGGTGGGAACGTGTCGGGTGCAAGAGGTGGGAACGTGTCGGGTGAAAGAGGTGGGAACGTGTCGGGTGTAAGAGGTGGGAAGGTGTCGGGTGTAAGAGGTGGGAAGGTGTCGGGTGTAAGAGGTGGGAACGTGTCGGGTGTAAGAGGTGGGAACGTGTCGGGTGTAAGAGGTGGGAAGGTGTCGGGTGTAAGAGGTGGGAAGGTGTCGGGTGTAAGAGGTGGGAAGGTGTCGGGTGCAAGAGGTGGGAAGGTGTCGGGTGTAAGAGGTGGGAAGGTGTCAGTGTAAGAGGTGGGAAGGTGTCGGGTGTAAGAGGTGGGAAGGTGTCGGGTGTAAGAGGTGGGAACGTGTCAGTGTAAGAGGTGGGAACGTGTCGGGTGTAAGAGGTGGGAAGGTGTCGGGTGTAAGAGGTGGGAACGTGTCGTGTGTAAGAGGTGGGAACGTGTCGGGTGTAAGAGGTGGGAAGGTGTCGGGTGTAAGAGGTGGGAAGGTGTCGGGTGTAAGAGGTGGGAAGGTGTCGGGTGTAAGAGGTGGGAAGGTGTCGGGTGTAAGAGGTGGGAAGGTGTCGGGTGTAAGAGGTGGGAAGGTGTCGGGTGTAAGAGGTGGGAAGGTGTCGGGTGTAAGAGGTGGGAAGGTGTCGGGTGTAAGAGGTGGGAAGGTGTCGTGTGTAAGAGGTGGGAACGTGTCGTGTGTAAGAGGTGGGAACGTGTCGTGTGTAAGAGGTGGGAACGTGTCGGGTGTAAGAGGTGGGAACGTGTCGGGTGTAAGAGGTGGGAAGGTGTCGGGTGTAAGAGGTGGGAATGTGTCGGTTGTAAGAGGTGGGAAGGTGTCGGGTGTAAGAGGTGGGAACGTGTCGGTTGTAAGAGGTGGGAACGTGTCGGTTGTAAGAGGTGGGAACGTGTCGGGTGTAAGAGGTGGGAACGTGTCGGGTGTAAGAGGTGGGAACATGTCGGGTGTAAGAGGTGAGAAGGCATTGGGTATAAGATTTGGGAAAGTGGCAGGTGTGAAGAGGTGGGAAAATGTCGGGGGTTGGTTTGATAATGGGTATATAAAAAGTGAGCCTGTCCTTTTCTCTGGCATTACCCAATATGGCCACGACCACATCTCCACGCAGAATCTCGATGGAGCCGCGGGACAGGAAGTAGAGGGCGGTGAGGACGTCCCCTGCATGCACCAGCGTATCTCCAGGTGGGGCATGTGTGGTCTTGAATTTCATAGCCAGCGCTCGCAGACAGCCCTTGGTGGCTCCCTTGAAGGGTTTGCAGTTCTGCAGGAGGCTACGGTTCAGGTGCAGACAAATATCAGCCTGGAGACAATCAGGGAAACCCTTCAATACCTACAATACAGGGAGGAGAAGGTGAGACACGAAGTGAGGGGCAAAGAGAAAGAGGTGAGAGCATGACAAAGCCAAAGAGGAGAACACTGCAGAGACAGAGGAGAGAAAGGAGGAAAAGGAGCCAAGTGAGAGGAAGAAGATAGAAGCCAAGAGAGAAGAGAGAAAGAGGAAGAAGATAAAAGGAGGGAGAGAATGGAAGGAGGTGAGGAGGAGGAGGAGGAGGAAGAAGATAATAGGAGGGAGAGAATGGAAGGAGGTGAGGAGGAGGAGGGAAAGAATGGAAGGAGGTGAAGAGGAGGGAGAAGATAATAGGTGGGAGAGAATGGAAGGAGGTGAGGAGGAGGGAGAAGAGGACGTTGCAGAGACAAAGACAGAAGCTTGTTAAGGAGATAAAGAACATAGGAGAGGGAAAGAATAGCAAGGGGAGAGAGATGTGGGGATGGAAGGGAGAGAGATGTGGGGATGGAGGGGAGAGAGATGTGGAGATGGAGGGGAGAGTGATGTGGAGATGGAGGGGAGAGAGATGTGGAGATGGAGGGGAGAGAGATGTGGAGATGGAGGGGAGAGAGATGTGGAGATGGAGGGGAGAGAGATGTGGAGATGGAGGGGAGAGAGATGTGGAGAAGGAGGGGAGAGAGATGTGGAGAAGGAGGGGAGAGAGATGTGGAGATGGAGGGGAGAGGGATGTGGAGATGGAGGAGAGAGAGATGTGAAGGGGAGAGAGATGTGGAGATGGAGGGGAGAGAGATGTGGAGATGGAGGGGAGAGAGATGCGGAGATGGAGGGGAGAGAGATGTGGAGATGGTGGAGATGGAGGGGAGAGAGATATGGAGGGGAGAGAGATGTAGCGATGGAGGGGAGAGAGATGTAGCGATGGAGGGGAGAGAGATGGGGAGATGGAGGGGAGAGAGATGTGGAGGGGAGAGAGATGTGGAGATGGAGGGGAGAGAGATGGGGAGATGGAGGGGAGAGAGATGTGGAGATGGAGGGGAGAGAGATGTGGAGATGGAGGGGAGAGAGATGTGGAGATGGAGGGGAGAGAGATGTGGAGATGGAGGGGAGAGAGATGTGGAGATGGAGGGGAGGGAGATGTGGAGATGGAGGGGAGAGAGATGTGGAGATGGAGGGGAGAGGGATGTGGAGATGGAGGGGAAAGGGATGTGGAGATGGAGGGGAGAGCAGAGCCGGCCTCACTGCGTTCATGTCGATGCCGTTGGTGTAGGACCATGCGTGCTGGAAATACTCCTCCAGGCGTTGCCGCAAGGGGTTGGGGATCTGATGGAAGCGGATAAACTCTCGAACCCGCAGCATCTGGGTGTGATACCGCGCCGTACCCGAGTACAGACGCTGGATGATCGCAGAAACGTTCCCAAAAATACTGGCGTACATGAGAGCTGCAGAGACAGGAGACAGACATGTCGCGGAGCGCCGGGAACACGCAGAGCACACGCCGCCTGTACGGTACACGGAGTAAAACCTCCTCACTATGCAACTTGTTCTTTGGTGGTGGGAAAATTACCAGATATTTTTCTTTCATTATTTCTGGGGTCTATATGACCCCCAAGCAAGGACATCTCTGTAATTGTACATGTCCCCATCTCATTCCCCAAGCAAGGACATCTCTGTAATTGTACATGTCCCCGTCTCATTCCCCAAGCAAGGACATCTCTGTAATTGTACATGTCTCCGTCTCATCCCCCAAGCAAGGACATCTCTGTAATTGTACATGTCCCCGTCTCATCCCCCAAGCAAGGACATCTCTGTAATTGTACATGTCTCCGTCTCATCCCCCAAGCAAGGACATCTCTGTAATTGTACATGTCTCTGTCTCATCCCCCAAGCAAGGACATCTCTGTAATTGTACATATCCCCGTCTCATCCCCCAAGCAAGGACATCTCTGTAATTGTACATGTCCCCGTCTCATCCCCCAAGCAAGGACATCTCTGTAATTGTACATGTCTCCGTCTCATCCCCCAAGCAATGACATCTCTGTAATTGTACATGTCCCTGTCTCATTCCCCAAGCAAGGACATCTCTGTAATTGTACATGTCTCCGTCTCATCCCCCAAGCAAGGACATCTCTGTAATTGTACATGTCCCCGTCTCATCCCCCAAGCAAGGACATCTCTGTAAATGTACATGTCCCCGTCTCATCCCCCAAGCAAGGACATCTCTGTAATTGTACATGTCTCCGTCTCATCCCCAAGCACAGACATCTCTGTAATTGTACATGTCTCCGTCTCATCCCCCAAGCAAGGACATCTCTGTAATTGTACATGTCTCCGTCTCATCCCCAAGCAAGGACATCTCTGTAATTGTACATGTCCCCGTCTCATCCCCCAAGCACGGACATCTCTGTAATTGTACATGTCTCCGTCTCATCCCCCAAGCAAGGACATCTCTGTAATTGTACATGTCCCCGTCTCATCCCCCAAGCAAGGATATCTCTGTAATTGTACATGTCCCTGTCTCATTCCCAAAGCAAGGACATCTCTGTAATTGTACATGTCTCCGTCTCATCCCCCAAGCAAGGACATCTCTGTAATTGTACATGTCTCCGTCTCATCCCCCAAGCAAGGACATCTCTGTAATTGTACATGTCTCCGTCTCATCCCCCAAGCAAGGATATCTCTGTAATTGTACAAATCCCCGTCTCATCCCCCAAGCAAGGACATCTCTGTAATTGTACATGTCTCCGTCTCATCCCCCAAGCAAGGACATCTCTGTAATTGTACATGTCTCCGTCTCATCCCCAAAGCAAGGACATCTCTGTAATTGTACATGTCTCCGTCTCATCCCCCAAGCAAGGATATCTCTGTAATTGTACATGTCTCTGTCTCATTCCCCAAGCAAGGACATCTCTGTAATTGTACATGTCTCCGTCTCATCCCCCAAGCAAGGACATCTCTGTAATTGTACATGTCTCCGTCTCATCCCCCAAGCAAGGATATCTCTGTAATTGTACAAATCCCCGTCTCATCCCCCAAGCAAGGACATCTCTGTAATTGTACATGTCTCCGTCTCATCCCCCAAGCAAGGACATCTCTGTAATTGTACATGTCTCCGTCTCATCCCCCAAGCAAGGACATCTCTGTAATTGTACATGTCTCCGTCTCATCCCCCAAGCAAGGACATCTCTGTAATTGTACATGTCTCTGTCTCATCCCCCAAGCAAGGACATCTCTGTAATTGTACATGTCTCCGTCTCATCCCCCAAGCAAGGACATCTCTGTAATTGTACATGTCTCCGTCTCATCCCCCAAGCACGGACATCTCTGTAATTGTACATGTCTCCGTCTCATCCTCCAAGCAAGGACATCTCTGTAATTGTACATGTCTCCGTCTCATCCCCCAAGCAAGGACATCTCTGTAATTGTACATGTCTCCGTCTCATCCCCAAGCACGGACATCTCTGTAATTGTACATGTCTCCGTCTCATCCCCCAAGCAAGGACATCTCTGTAATTGTACATGTCCCCGTCTCATCCCCCAAGCAAGGACATCTCTGTAATTGTATATGTCCCCGTCTCATTCCCCAAGCAAGGATATCTCTGTAATTGTACATGTCTCTGTCTCATCCCCCAAGCAAGGACATCTCTGTAATTGTACATGTCCCCATCTCATCCCCCAAGCAAGGACATCTCTGTAATTGTACATGTCTCCGTCACATCCCCCAAGCAAGGATATCTCTGTAATTGTACATGTCTCCGTCTCATCCCCAAAGCAAGGACATCTCTGTAATTGTACATGTCTCCGTCTCATCCCCAAGCACGGACATCTCTGTAATTGTACATGTCTCCGTCTCATCCCCCAAGCAAGGACATATCTGTAATTGTACATGTCTCTGTCTCATCCCCCAAGCAAGGACATCTCTGTAATTGTACATGTCTCCATCTCATCCCCCAAGCAAGGACATCTCTGTAATTGTACATGTCTCCGTCTCATCCCCAAGCAAGGACATCTCTGTAATTGTACATGTCTCCGTCTCATCCCCCAAGCAAGGACATCTCTGTAATTGTATATGTCCCCGTCTCATTCCCCAAGCAAGGATATCTCTGTAATTGTACATGTCTCTGTCTCATCCCCCAAGCAAGGATATCTCTGTAATTGTATATGTCCCCGTCTCATCCCCCAAGCAAGGACATCTCTGTAATTGTACATGTCTCCGTCTCATCCCCAAGCACGGACATCTCTGTAATTGTACATGTCTCTGTCTCATCCCCCAAGCAAGGACATCTCTGTAATTGTACATGTCTCTGTCTCATCCCCCAATCAAGGACATCTCTGTAATTGTACATGTCTCCGTCTCATCCCCCAAGCAAGGACATTTCTGTAATTGTACATGTCCCCGTCTCATCCCCCAAGCAAGGACATCTCTGTAATTGTATATGTCCCCGTCTCATTCCCCAAGCAAGGATATCTCTGTAATTGTACATCTCTCTGTCTCATCCCCCAAGCACGGATATCTCTGTAATTGTACATGTCTCTGTCTCATCCCCCAAGCAAGGACATCTCTGTAATTGTACATGTCTCCGTCTCATCCCCAAGCACGGACATCTCTGTAATTGTACATGTCTCCGTCACATCCCCCAAGCACGGACATCTCTGTAATTGTACATGTCTCCGTCTCATCCCCCAAGCAAGGACATCTCTGTAATTGTACATGTCTCTGTCTCATCCCCCAAGCAAGGACATCTCTGTAATTGTACAAATCCCCGTCTCATCCCCCAAGCAAGGACATATCTGTAATTGTACATGTCTCTGTCTCATCCCCCAAGCAAGGACATCTCTGTAATTGTACAAATCCCCGTCTCATCCCCCAAGCAAGGACATCTCTGTAATTGTACATGTCCCCGTCTCATCCCCCAAGCAAGGATATCTCTGTAATTGTACATGTCTCCGTCTCATTCCCCAAGCAAGGATATCTCTGTAATTGTACATGTCTCCGTCTCATCCCCCAAGCAAGGACATCTCTGTAATTGTACATGTCTCCGTCTCATCCCCAAGCACGGACATCTCTGTAATTGTACATGTCTCCGTCACATCCCCCAAGCACGGACATCTCTGTAATTGTACATGTCTCCGTCTCATCCCCCAAGCAAGGACATCTCTGTAATTGTACATGTCTCTGTCTCATCCCCCAAGCAAGGACATCTCTGTAATTGTACAAATCCCCGTCTCATCCCCCAAGCAAGGACATATCTGTAATTGTACATGTCTCCGTCTCATCCCCAAAGCAAGGACATCTCTGTAATTGTACATGTCTCCGTCTCATCCCCAAGCACGGACATCTCTGTAATTGTACATGTCTCCGTCTCATCCCCCAAGCAAGGACATCTCTGTAATTGTACATGTCTCCGTCTCATCCCCCAAGCAAGGATATCTCTGTAATTGTACATGTCCCCGTCTCATCCCCCAAGCAAGGACATCTCTGTAATTGTATATGTCCCCGTCTCATTCCCCAAGCAAGGATATCTCTGTAATTGTACATGTCTCTGTCTCATTCCCCAAGCAAGGACATCTCTGTAATTGTACATGTCCCCATCTCATCCCCCAAGCAAGGACATCTCTGTAATTGTACATGTCTCCGTCACATCCCCCAAGCAAGGATATCTCTGTAATTGTACATGTCTCCGTCTCATCCCCAAAGCAAGGACATCTCTGTAATTGTACATGTCTCCGTCTCATCCCCAAGCACGGACATCTCTGTAATTGTACATGTCTCCGTCACATCCCCCAAGCACGGACATCTCTGTAATTGTACATGTCTCCGTCTCATCCCCCAAGCAAGGACATCTCTGTAATTGTACATGTCTCTGTCTCATCCCCCAAGCAAGGACATCTCTGTAATTGTACAAATCCCCGTCTCATCCCCCAAGCAAGGACATATCTGTAATTGTACATGTCTCCGTCTCATCCCCAAAGCAAGGACATCTCTGTAATTGTACATGTCTCCGTCTCATCCCCAAGCACGGACATCTCTGTAATTGTACATGTCTCCGTCTCATCCCCCAAGCAAGGACATCTCTGTAATTGTACATGTCTCCGTCTCATCCCCCAAGCAAGGATATCTCTGTAATTGTACATGTCCCCGTCTCATCCCCCAAGCAAGGACATCTCTGTAATTGTATATGTCCCCGTCTCATTCCCCAAGCAAGGATATCTCTGTAATTGTACATGTCTCTGTCTCATTCCCCAAGCAAGGACATCTCTGTAATTGTACATGTCCCCATCTCATCCCCCAAGCAAGGACATCTCTGTAATTGTACATGTCTCCGTCACATCCCCCAAGCAAGGATATCTCTGTAATTGTACATGTCTCCGTCTCATCCCCAAAGCAAGGACATCTCTGTAATTGTACATGTCTCCGTCTCATCCCCAAGCACGGACATCTCTGTAATTGTACATGTCTCCGTCTCATCCCCCAAGCAAGGACATCTCTGTAATTGTACATGTCTCTGTCTCATCCCCCAAGCAAGGACATCTCTGTAATTGTACATGTCTCCGTCTCATCCCCCAAGCAAGGACATCTCTGTAATTGTACATGTCTCCGTCTCATCCCCAAGCAAGGACATCTCTGTAATTGTACATGTCTCCGTCTCATCCCCCAAGCAAGGACATCTCTGTAATTGTATATGTCCCCGTCTCATTCCCCAAGCAAGGATATCTCTGTAATTGTACATGTCTCTGTCTCATCCCCCAAGCAAGGATATCTCTGTAATTGTATATGTCCCCGTCTCATCCCCCAAGCAAGGACATCTCTGTAATTGTACATGTCTCCGTCTCATCCCCAAGCACGGACATCTCTGTAATTGTACATGTCTCCGTCTCATCCCCCAAGCAAGGACATCTCTGTAATTGTACATGTCTCTGTCTCATCCCCCAATCAAGGACATCTCTGTAATTGTACATGTCTCCGTCTCATCCCCCAAGCAAGGACATTTCTGTAATTGTACATGTCCCCGTCTCATCCCCCAAGCAAGGACATCTCTGTAATTGTATATGTCCCCGTCTCATTCCCCAAGCAAGGATATCTCTGTAATTGTACATGTCTCTGTCTCATCCCCCAAGCACGGATATCTCTGTAATTGTACATGTCTCTGTCTCATCCCCCAAGCAAGGACATCTCTGTAATTGTACATGTCTCCGTCTCATCCCCAAGCACGGACATCTCTGTAATTGTACATGTCTCCGTCACATCCCCCAAGCACGGACATCTCTGTAATTGTACATGTCTCCGTCTCATCCCCCAAGCAAGGACATCTCTGTAATTGTACATGTCTCTGTCTCATCCCCCAAGCAAGGACATCTCTGTAATTGTACAAATCCCCGTCTCATCCCCCAAGCAAGGACATATCTGTAATTGTACATGTCTCTGTCTCATCCCCCAAGCAAGGACATCTCTGTAATTGTACAAATCCCTGTCTCATCCCCCAAGCAAGGACATCTCTGTAATTGTACATGTCCCCGTCTCATCCCCCAAGCAAGGATATCTCTGTAATTGTATATGTCTCCGTCTCATTCCCCAAGCAAGGATATCTCTGTAATTGTACATGTCTCCGTCTCATCCCCCAAGCAAGGACATTTTCTGTAATTGTACATGTCTCCGTCTCATCCCCAAGCACGGACATCTCTGTAATTGTACATGTCTCCGTCACATCCCCCAAGCACGGACATCTCTGTAATTGTACATGTCTCCGTCTCATCCCCCAAGCAAGGACATCTCTGTAATTGTACATGTCTCTGTCTCATCCCCCAAGCAAGGACATCTCTGTAATTGTACAAATCCCCGTCTCATCCCCCAAGCAAGGACATATCTGTAATTGTACATGTCTCTGTCTCATCCCCCAAGCAAGGACATCTCTGTAATTGTACAAATCCCCGTCTCATCCCCCAAGCAAGGACATCTCTGTAATTGTACATGTCCCCGTCTCATCCCCCAAGCAAGGACATCTCTGTAATTGTACAAATCCCCGTCTCATCCCCCAAGCAAGGACATCTCTGTAATTGTACATGTCCCCGTCTCATCCCCCAAGCAAGGACATCTCTGTAATTGTATATGTCCCCATCTCATTCCCCAAGCAAGGATATCTCTGTAATTGTACATGTCCCCGTCTCATTCCCCAAGCAAGGACATCTCTGTAATTGTACATGTCTCCGTCTCATCCCCCAAGCAAGGACATCTCTGTAATTGTACATGTCCCCGTCTCATCCCCCAAGCAAGGACATCTCTGTAATTGTACATGTCCCCGTCTCATCCCCCAAGCACGGACATCTCTGTAATTGTACATGTCCCCGTCTCATCCCCCAAGCACGGACATCTCTGTAATTGTACATGTCCCCGTCTCATTCCCCAAGCAAGGACATCTCTGTAATTGTACATGTCTCCGTCTCATTCCCCAAGCAAGGACATCTCTGTAATTGTACATGTCTCCGTCTCATCCCCCAAGCAAGGACATCTCTGTAATTGTACATGTCCCCGTCTCATCCCCCAAGCAAGGACATCTCTGTAATTGTACATGTCCCCGTCTCATCCCCCAAGCAAGGACATCTCTGTAATTGTACATGTCCCCGTCTCATCCCCCAAGCAAGGACATCTCTGTAATTGTACATGTCCCCGTCTCATCCCCCAAGCATGGACATCTCTGTAATTGTACATGTCTCCATCACATCCCCCAAGAAAGGACATCTCTGTAATTGTACATGTCCCCGTCTCATTCCCCAAGCAAGGACATCTCTGTAATTGTACATGTCCCCGTCTCATCCCCCAAGCAAGGACATCTCTGTAATTGTACATGTCCCCGTCTCATTCCCCAAGCAAGGATATCTCTGTAATTGTACATGTCTCTGTCTCATCCCCCAAGCAAGGACATCTCTGTAATTGTACATGTCCCCATCTCATCCCCCAAGCAAGGACATCTCTGTAATTGTACATGTCTCCGTCACATCCCCCAAGCAAGGATATCTCTGTAATTGTACATGTCTCCGTCTCATCCCCAAAGGAAGGACATCTCTGTAATTGTACATGTCTCCGTCTCATCCCCAAGCACGGACATCTCTGTAATTGTACATGTCTCCGTCTCATCCCCCAAGCAAGGACATATCTGTAATTGTACATGTCTCTGTCTCATCCCCCAAGCAAGGACATCTCTGTAATTGTACATGTCTCCGTCTCATCCCCCAAGCAAGGACATCTCTGTAATTGTACATGTCTCCGTCTCATCCCCAAGCAAGGACATCTCTGTAATTGTACATGTCTCCGTCTCATCCCCCAAGCAAGGACATCTCTGTAATTGTATATGTCCCCGTCTCATTCCCCAAGCAAGGATATCTCTGTAATTGTACATGTCTCTGTCTCATCCCCCAAGCAAGGATATCTCTGTAATTGTATATGTCCCCGTCTCATCCCCCAAGCAAGGACATCTCTGTAATTGTACATGTCTCCGTCTCATCCCCAAGCACGGACATCTCTGTAATTGTACATGTCTCTGTCTCATCCCCCAAGCAAGGACATCTCTGTAATTGTACATGTCTCTGTCTCATCCCCCAATCAAGGACATCTCTGTAATTGTACATGTCTCCGTCTCATCCCCCAAGCAAGGACATTTCTGTAATTGTACATGTCCCCGTCTCATCCCCCAAGCAAGGACATCTCTGTAATTGTATATGTCCCCGTCTCATTCCCCAAGCAAGGATATCTCTGTAATTGTACATCTCTCTGTCTCATCCCCCAAGCACGGATATCTCTGTAATTGTACATGTCTCTGTCTCATCCCCCAAGCAAGGACATCTCTGTAATTGTACATGTCTCCGTCTCATCCCCAAGCACGGACATCTCTGTAATTGTACATGTCTCCGTCACATCCCCCAAGCACGGACATCTCTGTAATTGTACATGTCTCCGTCTCATCCCCCAAGCAAGGACATCTCTGTAATTGTACATGTCTCTGTCTCATCCCCCAAGCAAGGACATCTCTGTAATTGTACAAATCCCCGTCTCATCCCCCAAGCAAGGACATATCTGTAATTGTACATGTCTCTGTCTCATCCCCCAAGCAAGGACATCTCTGTAATTGTACAAATCCCCGTCTCATCCCCCAAGCAAGGACATCTCTGTAATTGTACATGTCCCCGTCTCATCCCCCAAGCAAGGATATCTCTGTAATTGTACATGTCTCCGTCTCATTCCCCAAGCAAGGATATCTCTGTAATTGTACATGTCTCCGTCTCATCCCCCAAGCAAGGACATCTCTGTAATTGTACATGTCTCCGTCTCATCCCCAAGCACGGACATCTCTGTAATTGTACATGTCTCCGTCACATCCCCCAAGCACGGACATCTCTGTAATTGTACATGTCTCCGTCTCATCCCCCAAGCAAGGACATCTCTGTAATTGTACATGTCTCTGTCTCATCCCCCAAGCAAGGACATCTCTGTAATTGTACAAATCCCCGTCTCATCCCCCAAGCAAGGACATATCTGTAATTGTACATGTCTCCGTCTCATCCCCAAAGCAAGGACATCTCTGTAATTGTACATGTCTCCGTCTCATCCCCAAGCACGGACATCTCTGTAATTGTACATGTCTCCGTCTCATCCCCCAAGCAAGGACATCTCTGTAATTGTACATGTCTCCGTCTCATCCCCCAAGCAAGGATATCTCTGTAATTGTACATGTCCCCGTCTCATCCCCCAAGCAAGGACATCTCTGTAATTGTATATGTCCCCGTCTCATTCCCAAGCACGGACATCTCTGTAATTGTACATGTCTCCGTCACATCCCCCAAGCACGGACATCTCTGTAATTGTACATGTCTCCGTCTCATCCCCCAAGCAAGGACATCTCTGTAATTGTACATGTCTCTGTCTCATCCCCCAAGCAAGGACATCTCTGTAATTGTACAAATCCCCGTCTCATCCCCCAAGCAAGGACATATCTGTAATTGTACATGTCTCCGTCTCATCCCCAAAGCAAGGACATCTCTGTAATTGTACATGTCTCCGTCTCATCCCCAAGCACGGACATCTCTGTAATTGTACATGTCTCCGTCTCATCCCCCAAGCAAGGACATCTCTGTAATTGTACATGTCTCCGTCTCATCCCCCAAGCAAGGATATCTCTGTAATTGTACATGTCCCCGTCTCATCCCCCAAGCAAGGACATCTCTGTAATTGTATATGTCCCCGTCTCATTCCCCAAGCAAGGATATCTCTGTAATTGTACATGTCTCTGTCTCATTCCCCAAGCAAGGACATCTCTGTAATTGTACATGTCCCCATCTCATCCCCCAAGCAAGGACATCTCTGTAATTGTACATGTCTCCGTCACATCCCCCAAGCAAGGATATCTCTGTAATTGTACATGTCTCCGTCTCATCCCCAAAGCAAGGACATCTCTGTAATTGTACATGTCTCCGTCTCATCCCCAAGCACGGACATCTCTGTAATTGTACATGTCTCCGTCTCATCCCCCAAGCAAGGACATCTCTGTAATTGTACATGTCTCTGTCTCATCCCCCAAGCAAGGACATCTCTGTAATTGTACATGTCTCCGTCTCATCCCCCAAGCAAGGACATCTCTGTAATTGTACATGTCTCCGTCTCATCCCCAAGCAAGGACATCTCTGTAATTGTACATGTCTCCGTCTCATCCCCCAAGCAAGGACATCTCTGTAATTGTATATGTCCCCGTCTCATTCCCCAAGCAAGGATGTCTCTGTAATTGTACATGTCTCTGTCTCATCCCCCAAGCAAGGATATCTCTGTAATTGTATATGTCCCCGTCTCATCCCCCAAGCAAGGACATCTCTGTAATTGTACATGTCTCCGTCTCATCCCCAAGCACGGACATCTCTGTAATTGTACATGTCTCCGTCTCATCCCCCAAGCAAGGACATCTCTGTAATTGTACATGTCTCTGTCTCATCCCCCAATCAAGGACATCTCTGTAATTGTACATGTCTCCGTCTCATCCCCCAAGCAAGGACATTTCTGTAATTGTACATGTCCCCGTCTCATCCCCCAAGCAAGGACATCTCTGTAATTGTATATGTCCCCGTCTCATTCCCCAAGCAAGGATATCTCTGTAATTGTACATGTCTCTGTCTCATCCCCCAAGCACGGATATCTCTGTAATTGTACATGTCTCTGTCTCATCCCCCAAGCAAGGACATCTCTGTAATTGTACATGTCTCCGTCTCATCCCCAAGCACGGACATCTCTGTAATTGTACATGTCTCCGTCACATCCCCCAAGCACGGACATCTCTGTAATTGTACATGTCTCCGTCTCATCCCCCAAGCAAGGACATCTCTGTAATTGTACATGTCTCTGTCTCATCCCCCAAGCAAGGACATCTCTGTAATTGTACAAATCCCCGTCTCATCCCCCAAGCAAGGACATATCTGTAATTGTACATGTCTCTGTCTCATCCCCCAAGCAAGGACATCTCTGTAATTGTACAAATCCCCGTCTCATCCCCCAAGCAAGGACATCTCTGTAATTGTACATGTCCCCGTCTCATCCCCCAAGCAAGGATATCTCTGTAATTGTATATGTCTCCGTCTCATTCCCCAAGCAAGGATATCTCTGTAATTGTACATGTCTCCGTCTCATCCCCCAAGCAAGGACATTTTCTGTAATTGTACATGTCTCCGTCTCATCCCCAAGCACGGACATCTCTGTAATTGTACATGTCTCCGTCACATCCCCCAAGCACGGACATCTCTGTAATTGTACATGTCTCCGTCTCATCCCCCAAGCAAGGACATCTCTGTAATTGTACATGTCTCTGTCTCATCCCCCAAGCAAGGACATCTCTGTAATTGTACAAATCCCCGTCTCATCCCCCAAGCAAGGACATATCTGTAATTGTACATGTCTCTGTCTCATCCCCCAAGCAAGGACATCTCTGTAATTGTACAAATCCCCGTCTCATCCCCCAAGCAAGGACATCTCTGTAATTGTACATGTCCCCGTCTCATCCCCCAAGCAAGGACATCTCTGTAATTGTACAAATCCCCGTCTCATCCCCCAAGCAAGGACATCTCTGTAATTGTACATGTCTCCGTCTCATCCCCCAAGCAAGGACATCTCTGTAATTGTACATATCCCCGTCTCATCCCCCAAGCAAGGACATCTCTGTAATTGAACATGTCTCCGTCTCATCCCCCAAGCAAGGACATCTCTGTAATTGTACATATCCCCGTCTCATCCCCCAAGCACGGACATCTCTGTAATTGTATATGTCCCCGTCTCATCCCCCAAGCAAGGACATCTCTGTAATTGTATATGTCCCCATCTCATTCCCCAAGCAAGGATATCTCTGTAATTGTACATGTCCCCGTCTCATTCCCCAAGCAAGGACATCTCTGTAATTGTACATGTCTCCGTCTCATCCCCCAAGCAAGGACATCTCTGTAATTGTACATGTCCCCGTCTCATCCCCCAAGCAAGGACATCTCTGTAATTGTACATGTCCCCGTCTCATCCCCCAAGCACGGACATCTCTGTAATTGTACATGTCCCCGTCTCATCCCCCAAGCACGGACATCTCTGTAATTGTACATGTCCCCGTCTCATTCCCCAAGCAAGGACATCTCTGTAATTGTACATGTCTCCGTCTCATTCCCCAAGCAAGGACATCTCTGTAATTGTACATGTCTCCGTCTCATCCCCCAAGCAAGGACATCTCTGTAATTGTACATGTCTCCGTCTCATCCCCCAAGCAAGGACATCTCTGTAATTGTACATGTCCCCGTCTCATCCCCCAAGCAAGGACATCTCTGTAATTGTACATGTCCCCGTCTCATCCCCCAAGCAAGGACATCTCTGTAATTGTACATGTCCCCGTCTCATCCCCCAAGCAAGGACATCTCTGTAATTGTACATGTCCCCGTCTCATCCCCCAAGCATGGACATCTCTGTAATTGTACATGTCTCCATCACATCCCCCAAGCAAGGACATCTCTGTAATTGTACATGTCCCCATGTCCTCCCCCAAGCAAGGACATCTCTGTAATTGTACATGTCTCCGTCTCATCCCCCAAGCAAGGACATCTCTGTAATTGTACATGTCTCCGTCACATCCCCCAAGCAAGGACATATCTGTAATTGTACATGTCTCCGTCTCATCCCCAAAGCAAGGACATCTCTGTAATTGTACATGTCTCCGTCTCATCCCCAAGCACGGACATCTCTGTAATTGTACATGTCTCCGTCTCATCCCCCAAGCAAGGACATCTCTGTAATTGTACATGTCTCCGTCTCATCCCCCAAGCAAGGATATCTCTGTAATTGTACATGTCCCCGTCTCATCCCCCAAGCAAGGACATCTCTGTAATTGTATATGTCCCCGTCTCATTCCCCAAGCAAGGATATCTCTGTAATTGTACATGTCTCTGTCTCATTCCCCAAGCAAGGACATCTCTGTAATTGTACATGTCCCCATCTCATCCCCCAAGCAAGGACATCTCTGTAATTGTACATGTCTCCGTCACATCCCCCAAGCAAGGATATCTCTGTAATTGTACATGTCTCCGTCTCATCCCCAAAGCAAGGACATCTCTGTAATTGTACATGTCTCCGTCTCATCCCCAAGCACGGACATCTCTGTAATTGTACATGTCTCCGTCACATCCCCCAAGCACGGACATCTCTGTAATTGTACATGTCTCCGTCTCATCCCCCAAGCAAGGACATCTCTGTAATTGTACATGTCTCTGTCTCATCCCCCAAGCAAGGACATCTCTGTAATTGTACAAATCCCCGTCTCATCCCCCAAGCAAGGACATATCTGTAATTGTACATGTCTCCGTCTCATCCCCAAAGCAAGGACATCTCTGTAATTGTACATGTCTCCGTCTCATCCCCAAGCACGGACATCTCTGTAATTGTACATGTCTCCGTCTCATCCCCCAAGCAAGGACATCTCTGTAATTGTACATGTCTCCGTCTCATCCCCCAAGCAAGGATATCTCTGTAATTGTACATGTCCCCGTCTCATCCCCCAAGCAACGACATCTCTGTAATTGTATATGTCCCCGTCTCATTCCCCAAGCAAGGATATCTCTGTAATTGTACATGTCTCTGTCTCATTCCCCAAGCAAGGACATCTCTGTAATTGTACATGTCCCCATCTCATCCCCCAAGCAAGGACATCTCTGTAATTGTACATGTCTCCGTCACATCCCCCAAGCAAGGATATCTCTGTAATTGTACATGTCTCCGTCTCATCCCCAAAGCAAGGACATCTCTGTAATTGTACATGTCTCCGTCTCATCCCCAAGCACGGACATCTCTGTAATTGTACATGTCTCCGTCTCATCCCCCAAGCAAGGACATCTCTGTAATTGTACATGTCTCTGTCTCATCCCCCAAGCAAGGACATCTCTGTAATTGTACATGTCTCCGTCTCATCCCCCAAGCAAGGACATCTCTGTAATTGTACATGTCTCCGTCTCATCCCCAAGCAAGGACATCTCTGTAATTGTACATGTCTCCGTCTCATCCCCCAAGCAAGGACATCTCTGTAATTGTATATGTCCCCGTCTCATTCCCCAAGCAAGGATATCTCTGTAATTGTACATGTCTCTGTCTCATCCCCCAAGCAAGGATATCTCTGTAATTGTATATGTCCCCGTCTCATCCCCCAAGCAAGGACATCTCTGTAATTGTACATGTCTCCGTCTCATCCCCAAGCACGGACATCTCTGTAATTGTACATGTCTCCGTCTCATCCCCCAAGCAAGGACATCTCTGTAATTGTACATGTCTCTGTCTCATCCCCCAATCAAGGACATCTCTGTAATTGTACATGTCTCCGTCTCATCCCCCAAGCAAGGACATTTCTGTAATTGTACATGTCCCCGTCTCATCCCCCAAGCAAGGACATCTCTGTAATTGTATATGTCCCCGTCTCATTCCCCAAGCAAGGATATCTCTGTAATTGTACATGTCTCTGTCTCATCCCCCAAGCACGGATATCTCTGTAATTGTACATGTCTCTGTCTCATCCCCCAAGCAAGGACATCTCTGTAATTGTACATGTCTCCGTCTCATCCCCAAGCACGGACATCTCTGTAATTGTACATGTCTCCGTCACATCCCCCAAGCACGGACATCTCTGTAATTGTACATGTCTCCGTCTCATCCCCCAAGCAAGGACATCTCTGTAATTGTACATGTCTCTGTCTCATCCCCCAAGCAAGGACATCTCTGTAATTGTACAAATCCCCGTCTCATCCCCCAAGCAAGGACATATCTGTAATTGTACATGTCTCTGTCTCATCCCCCAAGCAAGGACATCTCTGTAATTGTACAAATCCCCGTCTCATCCCCCAAGCAAGGACATCTCTGTAATTGTACATGTCCCCGTCTCATCCCCCAAGCAAGGATATCTCTGTAATTGTATATGTCTCCGTCTCATTCCCCAAGCAAGGATATCTCTGTAATTGTACATGTCTCCGTCTCATCCCCCAAGCAAGGACATTTTCTGTAATTGTACATGTCTCCGTCTCATCCCCAAGCACGGACATCTCTGTAATTGTACATGTCTCCGTCACATCCCCCAAGCACGGACATCTCTGTAATTGTACATGTCTCCGTCTCATCCCCCAAGCAAGGACATCTCTGTAATTGTACATGTCTCTGTCTCATCCCCCAAGCAAGGACATCTCTGTAATTGTACAAATCCCCGTCTCATCCCCCAAGCAAGGACATATCTGTAATTGTACATGTCTCTGTCTCATCCCCCAAGCAAGGACATCTCTGTAATTGTACATGTCTCCGTCTCATCCCCAAGCACGGACATCTCTGTAATTGTACATGTCTCCGTCACATCCCCCAAGCACGGACATCTCTGTAATTGTACATGTCTCCGTCTCATCCCCCAAGCAAGGACATCTCTGTAATTGTACATGTCTCTGTCTCATCCCCCAAGCAAGGACATCTCTGTAATTGTACAAATCCCCGTCTCATCCCCCAAGCAAGGACATCTCTGTAATTGTACATGTCCCCGTCTCATCCCCCAAGCAAGGACATCTCTGTAATTGTACAAATCCCCGTCTCATCCCCCAAGCAAGGACATCTCTGTAATTGTACATGTCTCCGTCTCATCCCCCAAGCAAGGACATCTCTGTAATTGTACATATCCCCGTCTCATCCCCCAAGCAAGGACATCTCTGTAATTGTACATGTCTCCGTCTCATCCCCCAAGCAAGGACATCTCTGTAATTGTACATATCCCCGTCTCATCCCCCAAGCACGGACATCTCTGTAATTGTATATGTCCCCGTCTCATCCCCCAAGCAAGGACATCTCTGTAATTGTATATGTCCCCATCTCATTCCCCAAGCAAGGATATCTCTGTAATTGTACATGTCCCCGTCTCATTCCCCAAGCAAGGACATCTCTGTAATTGTACATGTCTCCGTCTCATCCCCCAAGCAAGGACATCTCTGTAATTGTACATGTCCCCGTCTCATCCCCCAAGCAAGGACATCTCTGTAATTGTACATGTCCCCGTCTCATCCCCCAAGCACGGACATCTCTGTAATTGTACATGTCCCCGTCTCATCCCCCAAGCACGGACATCTCTGTAATTGTACATGTCCCCGTCTCATTCCCCAAGCAAGGACATCTCTGTAATTGTACATGTCTCCGTCTCATTCCCCAAGCAAGGACATCTCTGTAATTGTACATGTCTCCGTCTCATCCCCCAAGCAAGGACATCTCTGTAATTGTACATGTCTCCGTCTCATCCCCCAAGCAAGGACATCTCTGTAATTGTACATGTCCCCGTCTCATCCCCCAAGCAAGGACATCTCTGTAATTGTACATGTCCCCGTCTCATCCCCCAAGCAAGGACATCTCTGTAATTGTACATGTCCCCGTCTCATCCCCCAAGCAAGGACATCTCTGTAATTGTACATGTCCCCGTCTCATCCCCCAAGCATGGACATCTCTGTAATTGTACATGTCTCCATCACATCCCCCAAGAAAGGACATCTCTGTAATTGTACATGTCCCCGTCTCATTCCCCAAGCAAGGACATCTCTGTAATTGTACATGTCCCCGTCTCATCCCCCAAGCAAGGACATCTCTGTAATTGTACATGTCCCCGTCTCATCCCCCAAGCAAGGACATCTCTGTAATTGTACAGTACATGTCTCCGTCACATCCCCCAAGCAAGGACATCTCTGTAATTGTACATGTCCCCGTCTCATCCCCCAAGCAAGGACATCTCTGTAATTGTACATGTCCCCATGTCCTCCCCCAAGCAAGGACATCTCTGTAATTGTACATGTCTCCGTCTCATCCCCCAAGCAAGGATATCTCTGTAATTGTACATGTCTCCGTCTCATCCTCCAAGCAAGGACTTCTCTGTAATTGTACATGTCTCCGTCTCATCCCCCAAGCAAGGACATCTCTGTAATTGTACATGTCTCCGTCTCATCCCCCAAGCAAGGACATCTCTGTAATTGTACATGTCCCCGTCTCATCCCCCAAGCAAGGACATCTCTGTAATTGTACATGTCTCCGTCTCACTCCCCATGCAAGGACATCTCTGTAATTGTACATGTCTCCGTCACATCCCCCAAGCAAGGACATCTCTGTAATTGTACATGTCTCCGTCTCATCCCCCAAGCAAGGACATCTCTGTAATTGTACATGTCTCCGTCTCATTCCCCAAGCAATGACATCTCTGTAATTATAAATGTCTCTGTCTCATCCCCAAGCAAGGACATCTCTGTAATTGTACATGTCCCCGTCTCATCCCCCAAGCAAGGACATCTCTGTAATTGTACATGTCCCCGTCTCATCCCCCAAGCAAGGACATCTCTGTAATTGTACATGTCTCCGTCTCATCCCCCAAGCAAGGACATCTCTGTAATTGTACATGTCTCTGTCTCATCCCCCAAGCAAGGACATCTCTGTAATTGTACATGTCTCCGTCTCATCCCCCAAGCAAGGACATCTCTGTAATTGTACATGTCCCCGTCTCATCCCCCAAACACGGACATCTCTGTAATTGTACATGTCCCCGTCTCATCCCCCAAGCAAGGACATCTCTGTAATTGTACATGTCTCCGTCTCATCCCCCAAGCAAGGATATCTCTGTAATTGTACATGTCTCCGTCTCATCCCCCAAGCAAGGACATCTCTGTAATTGTACATGTCTCCGTCTCATCCCCCAAGCAAGGACATCTCTGTAATTGTACATGTCCCCGTCTCATTCCCCAAGCAAGGACATCTCTGTAATTGTACATGTCCCCGTCTCATCCCCCAAGCAAGGACATCTCTGTAATTGTACATGTCTCCGTCTCATCCCCCAAGCAAGGACATCTCTGTAATTGTACATGTCTCCGTCTCATCCCCCAAGCAAGGACATCTCTGTAATTGTACATGTCTCCGTCTCATCCCCCAAGCAAGGACATCTCTGTAATTGTACATGTCCCCGTCTCATTCCCCAAGCAAGGACATCTCTGTAATTGTACATGTCCCCCTCTCATCCCCCAAGCAAGGACATCTCTGTAATTGTACATGTCTACGTCTCATCCCCCAAGCAAGGACATCTCTGTAATTGTACATGTCTCCGTCTCATCCCCCAAGCAAGGACATCTCTGTAATTGTATATGTCTCCGTCTCATCCCCCAAGCAAGGACATCTCTGTAATTGTACATGTCTCCGTCTCATCCCCCAAGCAAGGACATCTCTGTAATTGTACATGTCTCTGTCTCATCCCCCAAGCAAGGACATCTCTGTAATTGTACATGTCTCCGTCTCATCCCCCAAGCACGGACATCTCTGTAATTGTACATGTCTCCGTCTCATCCCCCAAGCAAGGACATCTCTGTAATTGTACATGTCCCCGTCTCATCCCCCAAGCACGGACATCTCTGTAATTGTACATGTCCCCGTCTCATCCCCCAAGCAAGGAGATCTCTGTAATTGTACATGTCTCCGTCTCATCCCCCAAGCACGGACATCTCTGTAATTGTACATGTCTCCGTCTCATCCCCCAAGCAAGGACATCTCTGTAATTGTACATGTCCCCGTCTCATCCCCCAAAATGAGACAAAAAAATTCCTAACATGGAAATGATCAAATGTCCAGATATATTCATGTTATATATCCAGGATATTCATATTCATGTTATATATCCAGGATATTCATGTTATATATCCAGGATATTCATGTTATATATCCAGGATATTCATGTTATATATCCAGGATATTCATGTTATATATCCAGGATATTCATGTTATATATCCAGGATATTCATGTTATATATCCAGGATATTCCTGTTATATATCCAGGATATTCCTGTTATATATCCAGGATATTCGTGTTATATATCCAGGATATTCGTGTTATATATCCAGGATATTCATGTTATATATCCAGGATATTCATGTTATATATCCAGGATATTCCTGTTATATATCCAGGATATTCATGTTATATATCCAGGATATTCATGTTATATATCCAGGATATTCATGTTATATATCCAGGATATTCATGTTATCCTGTATATATCTGGACATTTGTTCATTTCCATGTTAGGAATTTTTGGTGACACTTAGATCTCTTTGTGTTATCTACATAACGGATCACATCCATCTCTTCACATTGTTCCTAGATTTCTGCACACTTCCCACCACGATGGGCCAGTTCTACCTCTACGGTTTCCATCTTGCAGTGTGTGTGGTTTATATGTATATGATATCAGTAATAGACAAAAACAAAGGAATTAACCCCTCCAAAAAAGCGCTAACCTACACTAAATTAATTATTAAGTGCTAACAATAATGTGCTAAACAATATGTGTCATTACAAAACATCAAAGTGAAAACAAAAAATATATATCAAGCAGCTTGGTGACAATATGACAGGCTATTCCAAACCTGATAACAAAAGTGCACAAACAAATATAAAGTCCCCAGCGCTATAAGTCCAAGATACCGTGACCTTAAAGGAAGTCTCTAATCTTTCAAGATGGTAGTTGGGCTTGATAAAGATGTTCCAGATGGGACGGTGTCTTTTGATGTAGATGAGTACACCTTCTGAAATATAGATGACAGACACACCTGATTGCGCAGCGTATTTCTACAATCAGATCCCTATCTAGGATAATACAGAATCTTACTCACATAAGTTACATCTGTATGTTCATTGGAGAGAATCTGTGGTGGCTCCCCTTCTCCTCTGTTCCTCTCACGAACCCCCGTGTGGAGACAGCTTACTGGGATCAATCACAGTCCTCGATGGCGTCAAGGATGTATCCGTTGCGACACCCCCACCGACGTCAGATAAGATGGGCACAATATGGTGTAGTATGCAATTACTTTAATAGGCTAAAACACTTATACAAAGCATTAAAATATTAAGCATTAGCGCGGAGTATCATCCACACTGCACCATGTGAGTGTATTTTAATGCTTTGTATAAGTGTTTTAGCCTATTAAAGTAATTACATACTACACCATATTGTGCCCATCTTATCTGACGTCGGTGGGGGTGTCGCAACGGATCTATCCTTGACGCCATCGAGGACTGTGATTGATCCCAGTAAGCTGTCTCCACACGGGGGTTCGTGAGAGGAACAGAGGAGGAGGGGAGCCACCACTGATTCTCTCCAATGAACATACAGATGTAACTTATGTGAGTAAGATTCTGTACTATCTTAGATAGGGATCTGATTGTAGAAATACGCTGCGCAATCAGGTGTGTCTGTCATCTGTATTTCAGAAGGTGTACTCATCTACATCAAAAGACACCGTCCCATCTGGAACATCTTTATCAAGCCCAACGACCATCTTGAAAGATTAGAGACTTCCTTTAAGGTCACGATATCTTGGACTTATAGCGCTGGGGACTTTATATTTGTTTGTGCACTTATATGATATCAGTGTATCGATTAGTGTGTCCCTTAGGTACTTCTGTTCACATTGTGACCGGCTGGTGTTGCTGATCCAGGGAACACGTTTCCCTGGGATCCCACCTGACACTCTCCTTGCATTAGCCTGATATCTGTGTTTTTGAGGCTTCTCCATGTTGGCTTTATTTTTGTTAAATAAAGCATGACACGGTGTAATATATCATGTGTTGTTGTTCATCTGAGGTTGTATTCACCTAATTTTAAGACCTGCTAAGGAACAGATGATTGTTATTATTACACGCATGTCCTAGATCAGCAGGGGGGAGCGGGTCAGCACAGGGAACGGGTCAGCACGGAGAATGGGTCAGCACGGGGGAGCGGGTCAGCACAGGGAACGGGTCAGCACGGAGAATGGGTCAGCACGGGGGAGCAGGTCAGCACGGGGAACGGGTCAGCACGGGGGAGCAGGTCAGCACGGGGAACGGGTCAGCACGGGGGAGCAGGTCAGCACGGGGAACAGGTCAGCACAGGGAACAGGTCAGCACAGAGAATGGGTCAGCACGGGGAATGGGTCAGCACGGGGAACGGGTCAGCACGGGGAACGGGTCAGCACAGGGAACGGGTCAGCACAGAGAACGGGTCAGCAAAGGGAACGGGTTAGCACAGAGAAAGGGTCAGCACTGGGAACGGGTCAGCACGGGGAATTGGACCTCCGTGTATTCTGTAAAGTAATCCAACAATTAACAATGGTTCCCAGCACTCTGTCTTAGCGTTACTCTGACGCAGGAGAGGATAGGGAAATACCGCCTGGAAATACCGCCATGTTAGTTATATTATACTGGGGCAGCGATGGTTCCCAGCGCTCTGTATAAGCGTTACTCTGACGCAGGAGAGGATAGGGAAATACCGGCTGGAAATAACGCCATGTTAGTTAAATTATACTGTGGTCTAAAAATCAGCAATGGTTCCCAGCGCTCAAAGCACGAGTCAAAAACTTCATTCATCAAATAGGAATATTTTAGTGAAAGAGCGAGAGATCAATATGAAGACAAATATGAGAAAGCAGTATCACAAAGCACTACGGATGACAGAAGGATGAGGAAGTATGATGTCACACTTTGATGTGAGAATGAAACGCTTAAATAATTCTTGCAATGTCTGCCAGCGCGTCCTGAGAGAAATGTTTAACCCTTAAACTTCCGGTGTCACGATGCGGATGACACAATCCTATATGCACACAGCCATAGCCTCTCTGACCTTGAACACGTACTGCAGTCTGACTTTGAGACTTAAAAATTGGATTTCCCAAAACAAACTGTTTCTAAACACAGGCAAGGCTGCAACAATGGTATTTGGGACCAAGGCTAAATTTCTAAAGCTTTGAATACTATCCAAGCCCCTGTTACTAGTTTTAAATACCTGGGTGTGGCAGGACGGCCTGTAGCCGAGGTCAGGGAACAGTCCACACGTGTAGTTTCAGGATAATGAAAAATGTTCAATGGCTTTATTTCTCCACAGTAACATAACATGCGGGTACACTGTCCCTTTAACAAAATAAATCCTGTTCCATGATGGGAGAAAAACTGACTAACACAGCAGACCTATCTAGCAGGCTGGCTAAACCATAACCAAACCTTCAGAGTCTTTTAAGCAGTCATGAAAACAAATGAAACAAATCTTACTTTGGCTGCAGTAAGTAGTGTGTTGTATCCTTCTGGCTAGCAGCACATCTATCCATGTGCTCTGGTCTGAGGGAGCCAGCTACTGCTAGTAACAACATCCTTTTCTAACTTCCTGGCTCTCAGGTGTCAGCTTACTTCCTGATCACCTAACTTCCACCTGAGTTAACCCTTATGAGTGCTGGATGAAGCACTCAGACATATGTTTCCCATGAATAATTGATAGGGGTTGACTTCACCCTGTCACACTGGGCATATGGTTTGACTCCCACTTAACATTCGGGATGCACATTGATACCCTGACATCCAAAACCTATGTCAAACTAGGGGTACTTTACAGGAACAAATCCTCCCTGCCTGCTGGTCAGAAAGCGTATCGCACAGCAGATGCTAATGCCAATTATCGATTATGGAGACATAGTATATGGCTCGGCTCCTCAAACCCACCTTAGCAAACTTGACACCCTCTACAATTCAATTTGTCGTTTCGTTCTCCAATGCAACTACAGCACACATCACTGCGAAATGCTCACAGAACTAGATTGGTCATCACTCGAGTCTAGGCGCAAAGTTCACCTTTCCTGTCTTGCCTTTAAATTCTTCATGGGCAAGCTACCCAGCTACCTGAACAAGCTCCTCACCCCTACCACTTGCAGCACTCATCACCTGAGATCAGACTCCAAAAGACTATTCATGGTCCCAAGGCTCAACAAAGTATCCGGATATTCCTCCTTCTCCTACCGTGCACCCCAAAACTGGAACAACCTACCGGAGACTCTCACATCCACCACCAGTTTAAATTCTTTCAAAACTAAAGCTGTCTCACATTTTAATCTGGTCTGTAACTGCTACATACACCTATAATATATGTAGCCAGGTCCCCCACTGGGCTTTCCCCTGCCCTTCTCTACCTTCCGATAGGCGTGGGAGGGGTGCGGGTATGTCTGACGGGTGCCAGTGAAGTGGAGGAGGCGATCGCGTCGCCGGCGGCTTCCTTTGCAGGGCGCCGCCATCTTGTGCAGAGATGCGCATACGCAGGAGAAGGTTGTGAGTGCGGCGGCCATCTTGCTACACCTTTGCGCATGCGCAGAAGATTCCCCGCGATGGCCATTACACCCAGGAGCTCCGTATGGGAACTACAGCTCCCAGCAGCCTCAGGGGCTGTTCATCACATGGCGCGAATCAGCTAATAGGGCTGCAGGATTCCCCCTGCAGGAGATAGACACATTTGGTGCTGAGAAGCACGCCAGTCGGAAATGGGATGCCAACAGGGTAGGGTGTATGTGTGCAGGGTTCTGTGACTCCTGTACTAGGCCAGATTACCCCCAGTAGGCCCCGACTCACCTCAGCTTGTGGTTACTACAGGGACTGGCCCATAAGATAGGGACACTGCCTCTGTAGCATTATTAAGCAAGGGACACAGTCAGGACGCGACTGCATCCTGATTACAGGTAGTCTGGGACCAGACACCTGCTGCACAGAGACTATCTTCACGGTGGGACACTCCAACCAGATACCACCCCACGCGGAGGCAGACTCATCGCGGACGACTTCATCGCTGGATCAGTGGATCCAATCTACCTTGTTCTCAGCGCCCCCGGGTGCTGGAGCACCCGGCAGGTACCTAATTACACTAAGTGCACCAACCTATTCTTGTGGGCAGCGCTGTCTCACACATTGGGGTGGGTGTGGGACTCTAAGGACACGTGTTGGGTACACAGTGGTGGGTTACGGCCGTGTGAGGCTGGCATTATAAACTGTGTGTTATTATTATTGGTTCCTATGCTGGGCTCCCTCTCAGGTGGAGGCGCTGCACCGAGACTATTATTATATCACCCCGGGCTCCCCGTGGCGGAGGCTTTGGCTCTGTGTGAGCCAACAGGTAGTGGCAGCACCAGTAGCCTTATTGTTTAGGGGGAAACAGGGACACATATATATTATCTTTAACTGTGCATGCAATGTCTTGTATATAATGTATACCCTGTGCACTTATGTAACTGTATCTGTAACCCTGTATCATAACTCTGTGCCCACTTTTTCAGTAAAATATGCCTTTTTGATGAATGAAGTTTTTGACTCATGCTTTCAGTGCTGGGAACCATTGTTCATTTTTGGACCGCAGTTATGTACGATTTAACTAACATAGCGTTATTTACAGGCGCTTTCCGTATCCCCTCAATATCAACATGAGTTAAGGGATAACGCTACTTCTGGGTCGGAGTAACGCTAAGACATACTTAATGTCCCGTTATTGGAAAATAGTGCAACCTTATGCTACATTAACATGGCATCACGCCGCTGCGAATGAGCAGTGGTACGGCTGCTGTGTTTGCATATAACGAGCTTGGAGGACACATGTTAACCTCGGGGAACACCACGGCTCTCCCTGTTATAAGGCCGGATTTCCTGCAGCTTTGTGGAGCGAGCGCTGAGAGTCCAGGCACAAAATAACATCTCTTTTCTTGCTTGAGTGTGCTCACGTGCAATAAATCAGGCCCGTGGACCAGGCGTCTCACACCCGCCACACATTGTGAGCCACGAGTCGCACGCTGCAGCAGTTGTGATACAATACATCAGCGAAAATGGCAAGCTCGGGTGTGGAATTCAACGTCTCCCATGAGTATGTCGGTCACGTGACCTGTCCTACTGACACTTCCCGAGTCACACGATGTAAGTACTGAACCTCGAGGCCTTAATGCTATGAGATTCTATGAAGTAATCAACCAAAACCCACTGGCTGCAAAACATGGCCAAGAACAGTACCAAGCTCATCAAATAAAACCAACTATGATTTCAATGGGAATACTTTCAGTTACTTAATGTAGTATCTAGTTTTCCAAGCAGGCGACATTTATTCGGATTCCCCTAGACTTTGGTAAATGTTTCCCTCTACAGATAATGCCGACGTTATTACAACCGCTGGGGCGCGGCGACCAGACGTACACAGCGCACCGGCGTTGTGGGAGAAGGATGCTGGGTATACCGAGCCAGTTCACCTGCGGGAGCAATAACTCTGCCTACCGAGGTACCTCCTGGGCTACTAATGGCCCAGAGGGCGTGACTGTTCAAAGGAGAAGATCCACCAACTTGAGTACATGCAAAACAGAGCTTCCCCAATGAAGGACCTCCTGTCCCGTGATCCTGTCACTAGGGCATCACAATGAGACTGCACAGGTGGTTTTCTCCTTTACATGGGAATACAGAACCAGAACCTGCGTGGTAATTAATGGAGTGACTCTGATCGATCGTACTCGTCTCTAACGGCAAAGAGTGTGTATGAAAGATCAGTGAGTGTGTCCCCCCCCCATCATGTACTCACATCCAATTAGCATGACGCAGATGGAAAATATCTTCTCCGAGTTGGTGTTGGGTGACACGTTTCCGAAGCCCACACTGGTCAGGCTGCTGAAGGTGAAGTAGAGGGCGGTCACATACTTGTCGTTGATGGAGGGCCCAGACTTCAGGTTACTGCTGTTGTATGGTTTCATGATCTGGGTGCCCAGGGAGTAGAGCCAGCCGATGGGACGATAGTCCTTGTCATAGTGCTCCATGTTACCAATGGCGTACCAGATGCAGGCCAACCAGTGAGCGATGAGGGCAAAGGTGCACATGAGGAGGAAGAGCACAGCCGCTCCATACTCTGAGTAACGGTCCAGCTTACGGGCCACTCGTACCAAGCGGAGGAGGCGAGCGGTCTTCAAAAGTCCAATCAGGGTGGTAGTCTGGAAGTGGTAGAAAGGGGTCAACAGAGGAGGGAGGAAGAGATGTGGTAAGCGAGAGAAATAGAGTAAAGAGGGGAGAGAGAGAAAGAGGAACATCAGAGAAGGAAGAGGGAGAGGGAGATAGAGAGAAGAAGTACAGGGAATAGGAGAGAAATATAGAAAAGAGGAGAAAGAGAGGAGAGAAAGAAAGAGGAACATCAGAGAAGGAAGAGAGAGAGGGAAACAGAGAGAAGTACGGGGAATAGGAGAGAAATAGAGAAACGAGGGGAGAGAGAGGGACACAGAGAAGTACGGGGAATAGGAGAGAAATAGAGAAAAGAGGAGAAAGAGAGGAGAGAAAGAAAGAGGAACATCAGAGAAGGAAGAGAGAGAGAGGGAGACAGAGAGAAAAAGTACAGGGAATAGGAGAGAAATAGAGAAAAGAGGAGAAAGAGAGGAGAGAAAGAAAGAGGAACATCAGAGAAGGAAGAGAGAGAGAGAGGGAAACAGAGAGAAGTACGGGGAATAGGAGAGAAATAGAGAACAGAGGGGAGAGAGAGAGAGGAGAGAGTGAGAATGATAGGTAGAGGGTTCAGGGTAACAGAGAGAGGGAAGAGAAAGAAAATGAGTGGTTAATAAAGAGGGAATAAAGTATACTGTATATATAGTCCATGGGGTATATTCTATAAGCTCCGAGATCGCTGATCCCCACTGCCTGGGATGGGAGCCCGGTGAAGTCAATGGGACTTCCATGTAGGACCTCACGGATCAGCAATATAGGAGCGTATAGAATATACCCCAGGAGTGTACATGTCTATATGGACACTGGTCTAGCAGAGATTCTTTTAACACTTTGAGCACAATCAATCAACGCAAACATATGAAGTACTGTTTATCCTAGTTACTGCGTGTGTCATTCTGATTTTATATATACCGTGTTGTAACAGGGGCCTTCCTGTGTAACTAGCAGAGAAACCTGTGTGCGCAGAGCTTGAGCCCAGCACTGAGCAGGTTAATTCAGAGCAGACTGTCCTAATTAACCTGCTCAGCTAGCTCGTTACTCCTTTAAAAATCCTGCAGCATTCACTGCAAAGAGATCTCTAGTGCAGAGAGACGCCCCGGGACAGCCGGAGAGATTACACGGAGACTACGTCTCTCTCACCAAGGGAGACACCCTGGGACTGCCGGAGAGATCACGCAGTGACTACGTCTCTCTCACCCAGGGAGACACCCTGAGACTGCCGGAGAGATTACACGGAGACTACGTCTCTCTCACCAAGGGAGACACCCTGGGACTGCCGGAGAGATCACGCAGAGACTACGTCTCTCTCACCCAGGGAGACACCCTGAGACTGCCGGAGAGATCACACAGAGACTACGTCTCTCTCACCCAGGGAGACACCCTGAGACTGCCGGAGAGATCACACAGAGACTACGTCTCTCTCACCCAGGGAGACACCCTGAGACTGCTGGAGAGATCACACAGAGACTACGTCTCTCTCACCCAGGGAGACACCCTGAGACTGCCGGAGAGATCACACAGAGACTACGTCTCTCTCACCCAGGGAGACACCCTGAGACTGCTGGAGACATCACACAGAGACTACGTCTCTCTCACCCAGGGAGACACCCTGAGACTGCTGGAGAGATCACACAGAGACTACGTCTCTCTCACCCAGGGAGACACCCTGAGACTGCCGGAGAGATCACACAGAGACTACGTCTCTCTCACCCAGGGAGACACCCTGAGACTGCTGGAGAGATCACACAGAGACTACGTCTCTCTCACCCAGGGAGACACCCTGAGACTGCCGGAGAGATCACACAGAGACTACGTCTCTCTCACCCAGGGAGACACCCTGAGACTGCTGGAGACATCACACAGAGACTACGTCTCTCTCACCTAGGGAGACACCCTGAGACTGCTGGAGAGATCACACGGAGACTACGTCTCTCTCACCCAGGGAGACACCCTGAGACTGCTGGAGAGATCACACAGAGACTACGTCTCTCTCACCCAGGGAGACACCCTGAGACTGCCGGAGAGATCACACAGAGACTACGTCTCTCTCACCCAGGGAGACACCCTGAGACTGCCGGAGAGATCACGCAGAGACTACGTCTCTCTCACCCAGGGAGACACCCTGAGACTGCTGGAGAGATCACACGGAGACTACGTCTCTCTCACCCAGGGAGACACCCTGAGACTGCCGGAGAGATCACACAGAGACTACGTCTCTCTCACCAAGGGAGACACCCTGAGACTGCTGGAGAGATCACGCAGAGACTACGTCTCTCTCACCCAGGGAGACACCCTGAGACTGCCGGAGAGATCACACGGAGACTACGTCTCTCTCACCCAGGGAGACACCCTGAGACTGCTGGAGAGATCACGCAGAGACTACGTCTCTCTCACCCAGGGAGACACCCTGAGACTGCCGGAGAGATCACGCAGAGACTACGTCTCTCTCACCCAGGGAGACACCCTGAGACTGCCGGAGAGATCACGCAGAGACTACGTCTCTCACCCAGGGAGACACCCTGAGACTGCTGGAGAGATCACACAGAGACTACGTCTCTCTCACCCAGGGAGACACCCCGGGACTGCTGGAGAGATCACACGGAGACTACGTCTCTCTCACCCAGGGAGACACCCTGAGACTGCTGGAGAGATCACGCAGAGACTACGTCTCTCTCACCCAGGGAGACACCCTGACACTGCCGGAGAGATCACGTGGAGACTACGTCTCTCTCACCAAGGGAGACACCCTGAGACTGCCGGAGAGATCGCACAGAGACTACGTCTCTCTCACCCAGGGAGACACCCTGAGACTGCTGGAGACATCACACAGAGACTACGTCTCTCTCACCCAGGGAGACACCCTGAGACTGCTGGAGAGATCACGCAGAGACTACGTCTCTCTCACCCAGGGAGACACCCTGAGACTGCCGGAGAGATCACGCAGAGACTACGTCTCTCTCACCCAGGGAGACACCCTGACACTGCCGGAGAGATCACGTGGAGACTACGTCTCTCTCACCAAGGGAGACACCCTAAGACTGCCGGAGAGATCACACGGAGACTACGTCTCTCTCACCCAGGGAGACACCCTGAGACTGCTGGAGAGATCACGCAGAGACTACGTCTCTCTCACCCAGGGAGACACCCTGAGACTGCCGGAGAGATCACGCAGAGACTACGTCTCTCACCCAGGGAGACACCCTGAGACTGCCGGAGAGATCACGCAGAGACTACGTCTCTCTAACCCAGGGAGACACCCTGAGACTGCCGGAGAGATCACGCGGAGACTTCGTCTCTCTCACCCAGGGAGACACCCTGAGACTGCTGGAGAGATCACACGGAGACTACGTCTCTCTCACCCAGGGAGACACCCTGAGACTGCCGGAGAGATTACACGGAGACTACGTCTCTCTCACCCAGGGAGACACCCTGAGACTGCTGGAGAGATCACACAGAGACTACGTCTCTCTCACCCAGGGAGACACCCTGAGACTGCTGGAGAGATCACACAGAGACTACGTCTCTCTCACCCAGGGAGACACCCTGAGACTGCTGGAGAGATCACGCGGAGACTACGTCTCTCTCACCCAGGGAGACAGCCTGAGACTGCTGGAGAGATCACACGGAGACTACGTCTCTCTCACCCAGGGAGACAGCCTGAGACTGCTGGAGAGATCACACAGAGACTACGTCTCTCTCACCCAGGGAGACACCCTGAGACTGCCGGAGAGATTACACGGAGACTACGTCTCTCTCACCCAGGGAGACAGCCTGAGACTGCTGGAGAGATCACACGGAGACTACGTCTCTCTCACCCCGGGAGACACCCTGGGACTGCTGGAGAGATCACGCAGAGACTACGTCTCTCTCACCCAGGGAGACACCCTGAGACTGCCGGAGAGATCACGCAGAGACTACGTCTCTCTCACCCAGGGAGACACCCTGAGACTGCCGGAGAGATCACGCAGAGACTACGTCTCTCTCACCCAGGGAGACACCCTGAGACTGCTGGAGACATCACACAGAGACTACGTCTCTCTCACCCAGGGAGACACCCTGAGACTGCTGGAGAGATCACGCAGAGACTACGTCTCTCTCACCAAGGGAGACACCCTGAGACTGCCGGAGAGATCACACGGAGACTACGTCTCTCTCACCCAGGGAGACACCCTGAGACTGCTGGAGAGATCACGCAGAGACTACGTCTCTCTCACCCAGGGAGACACCCTGAGACTGCTGGAGAGATCACGCAGAGACTACGTCTCTCTCACCCAGGGAGACACCCTGAGACTGCTGGAGAGATCACACAGAGACTACGTCTCTCTCACCCAGGGAGACACCCTGAGACTGCCGGAGAGATCACACAGAGACTACGTCTCCCTCACCCAGGGAGACACCCTGAGACTGCCGGAGAGATCACGCAGAGACTACGTCTCTCTCACCCAGGGAGACACCCTGAGACTGCCGGAGAGATCACGCAGAGACTACGTCTCTCTCACCCAGGGAGACACCCTGAGACTGCTGGAGAGATCACACAGAGACTACGTCTCTCTCACCCAGGGAGACACCCTGAGACTGCTGGAGAGATCACGCAGAGACTACGTCTCTCTCACCCAGGGAGACACCCTGAGACTGCTGGAGACATCACACAGAGACTACGTCTCTCTCACCCAGGGAGACACCCTGAGACTGCTGGAGACATCACACAGAGACTACGTCTCTCTCACCCAGGGAGACACCCTGAGACTGCTGAAGAGATCACGCAGAGACTACGTCTCTCTCACCAAGGGAGACACCCTGAGACTGCCGGAGAGATCACACGGAGACTACGTCTCTCTCACCCAGGGAGACACCCTGAGACTGCTGGAGAGATCACGCAGAGACTACGTCTCTCTCACCCAGGGAGACACCCTGAGACTGCCGGAGAGATCACGCAGAGACTATATCTCTCTCACCCAGGGAGACATCCTGAGACTGCTGGAGAGATCACGCGGAGACTACGTCTCTCTCACCCAGGGAGACACCCTGAGACTGCTGGAGAGATCACACAGAGACTACGTCTCTCTCACCCAGGGAGACACCCTGAGACTGCTGGAGAGATCACACAGAGACTACGTCTCTCTCACCCAGGGAGACACCCTGAGACTGCTGGAGAGATTACGCAGAGACTATATCTCTCTCACCCAGGGAGACATCCTGAGACTGCTGGAGAGATCACGCGGAGACTACGTCTCTCTCACCCAGGGAGACACCCTGAGACTGCTGGAGAGATCACGCAGAGACTACGTCTCTCTCACCCAGGGAGACACCCTGAGACTGCTGGAGAGATCATGCAGAGACTACGTCTCTCTCACCCAGGGAGACACCCTGAGACTGCCGGAGAGATCACGCAGAGACAACGTCTCTCTCACCCAGGGAGACACCCTGAGACTGCTGGAGAGATCACGCGGAGACTACGTCTCTCTCACCCAGGGAGACACCCTGGGACTGCCGGAGAGATCACATGGAGACTACATCTCTCTCACCCAGGGAGACACCCTGGGACTGCCGGAGAGATCGCACAGAGACTACGTCTCTCTCACCCAGGGAGACACCGAGACTGCTGGAGAGATCACACAGAGACTACGTCTCTCTCACCCAGGGAGACACCCTGAGACTGCTGGAGAGATCACACGGAGACTACGTCTCTCTCACCCAGGGAGACACCCTGAGACTGCCGGAGAGATCACGCAGAGACTACGTCTTTCTCACCCAGGGAGACACCCTGAGACTGCCGGAGAGATCACGCAGAGACTACGTCTCTCTCACCCAGGGAGACACCCTGAGACTGCTGGAGACATCACACAGAGACTACGTCTCTCTCACCCAGGGAGACACCCTGAGACTGCTGGAGAGATCACGCAGAGACTACGTCTCTCTCACCCAGGGAGACACCCTGAGACTGCTGGAAAGATCACACGGAGACTACGTCTCTCTCACCCAGGGAGACACCCTGAGACTGCTGGAGACATCACGCAGAGACTACGTCTCTCTCACCCAGGGAGACACCCTGAGACTGCTGGAGAGATCACGCAGAGACTACGTCTCTCTCACCCAGGGAGACACCCTGAGACTGCTGGAGAGATCACACAGAGACTACGTCTCTCTCACCCAGGGAGACACCCTGAGACTGCTGGAGAGATCACGCAGAGACTACGTCTCTCTCACCCAGGGAGACACCCTGAGACTGCTGGAGAGATCACGCAGAGACTACGTCTCTCTCACCCAGGGAGACACCCTGAGACGGCCAGAGAGATCACACGGAGACTACGTCTCTCTCACCCAGGGAGACACCCTGAGACTGCTGGAGAGGTCACACAGAGACTACGTCTCTCTCACCCAGGGAGACACCCTGAGACTGCCGGAGAGATCACGCAGAGACTACGTCTCTCTCACCCAGGGAGACACCCTGAGACTGCTGGAGAGATCACACAGAGACTACGTCTTTCTCACCCAGGGAGACACCCTGAGACTGCCGGAGAGATCACACAGAGACTACGTCTCTCTCACCCAGGGAGACACCCCGGGACTGCCGGAGAGATCAAGCAGAGACTACGTCTCTCTCACCCAGGGAGACACCCTGAGACTGCCGGAGAGATCACACGGAGACTACGTCTCTCTCACCCAGGGAGACACCCTGACACTGCCGGAGAGATCAAGCAGAGACTACGTCTCTCTCACCCAGGGAAACACCCTGAGACTGCCGGAGAGATCACACAGAGACTACGTCTCTCTCACCCAGGGAGACACCCTGAGACTGCTGGAGACATCACGCAGAGACTACGTCTCTCTCACCCAGGGAGACACCCTGAGACTGCCGGAGAGATCAAGCAGAGACTACGTCTCTCTCACCCAGGGAGACACCCTGAGACTGCTGGAGAGATCACACAGAGACTACGTCTCTCTCACCCCGGGAGACACCCCGGGACTGCTGGAGAGATCAAGCAGAGACTACGTCTCTCTCACCCAGGGAGACACCCTGAGACTGCCGGAGAGATCACGCAGAGACTACGTCTCTCTCACCCAGGGAGACACCCTGAGACTGCCGGAGAGATCACACGGAGACTACGTCTCTCTCACCCAGGGAGACACCCTGAGACTGCTGGAGAGATCACGCAGAGACTACGTCTCTCTCACCCAGGGAGACACCCTGAGACTGCCGGAGAGATCACGCGGAGACTACATCTCTCTCACCCAGGGAGACACCCTGAGACTGCCGGAGAGATCACGCAGAGACAACGTCTCTCTCACCCAGGGAGACACCCTGAGACTGCCGGAGAGATCACGCAGAGACTACGTCTCTCTCACCCAGGGAGACACCCTGAGACTGCCGGAGAGATCACACGGAGACTACGTCTCTCTCACCCAGGGAGACACCCTGAGACTGCCGGAGAGATCACGCAGAGACAACGTCTCTCTCACCCAGGGAGACACCCTGAGACTGCCGGAGAGATCACGCAGAGACTACGTCTCTCTCACCCAGGGAGACACCCTGAGACTGCTGGAGAGATCACACGGAGACTACGTCTCTCTCACCCAGGGAGACACCCTGAGACTGCTGGAGAGATCACGCAGAGACTACGTCTCTCTCACCCAGGGAGACACCCTGAGACTGCTGGAGAGATCACACAGAGACTACGTCTCTCTCACCCCGGGAGACACCCCGGGACTGCTGGAGAGATCAAGCAGAGACTACGTCTCTCTCACCCAGGGAGACACCCTGAGACTGCCGGAGAGATCACGCAGAGATTACGTCTCTCTCACCCAGGGAGACACCCTGAGACTGCCGGAGAGATCACACGGAGACTACGTCTCTCTCACCCAGGGAGACACCCTGAGACTGCTGGAGAGATCACGCAGAGACTACGTCTCTCTCACCCAGGGAGACACCCTGAGACTGCCGGAGAGATCACGCGGAGACTACATCTCTCTCACCCAGGGAGACACCCTGAGACTGCCGGAGAGATCACGCAGAGACAACGTCTCTCTCACCCAGGGAGACACCCTGAGACTGCCGGAGAGATCACGCAGAGACTACGTCTCTCTCACCCAGGGAGACACCCTGAGACTGCCGGAGAGATCACACGGAGACTACGTCTCTCTCACCCAGGGAGACACCCTGAGACTGCCGGAGAGATCACGCAGAGACAACGTCTCTCTCACCCAGGGAGACACCCTGAGACTGCCGGAGAGATCACACGGAGACTACGTCTCTCTCACCCAGGGAGACACCCTGAGACTGCTGGAGAGATCACGCAGAGACTACGTCTCTCTCACCCAGGGAGACACCCTGAGACTGCCGGAGAGATCACGCAGAGACTACGTCTCTCACCCAGGGAGACACCCTGAGACTGCTGGAGAGATCACGCAGAGACTACGTCTCTCTCACCCAGGGAGACACCCTGAGACTGCCGGAGAGATCACGCAGAGACTACGTCTCTCTCACCCAGGGAGACACCCTGAGACTGCTGGAGAGATCACACAGAGACTACGTCTCTCTCACCCAGGGAGACACCCTGAGACTGCTGGAGAGATCACGCAGAGACTACGTCTCTCTCACCCAGGGAGACACCCTGAGACTGCTGGAGAGATCACACGGAGACTACGTCTCTCTCACCCAGGGAGACACCCTGAGACTGCTGGAGAGATCACACGGAGACTACGTCTCTCTCACCCAGGGAGACACCCTGAGACTGCTGGAGAGATCACACGGAGACTACGTCTCTCTCACCCAGGGAGACACCCTGAGACTGCTGGAGAGATGGAGAGATCACGCAGAGACTACGTCTCTCTCACCCAGGGAAACACCCTGAGACTGCTGGAGAGATCACGCAGAGACTACGTCTCTCTCACCCAGGGAGACACCCTGAGACGGCCGGAGAGATCACACGGAGACTACGTCTCTCTCACCCAGGGAGACACCCTGAGACTGCTGGAGAGATCACGCAGAGACTACGTCTCTCTCACCCAGGGAGACACCCTGAGACTGCTGGAGAGATCACACAGAGACTACGTCTTTCTCACCCAGGGAGACACCCTGAGACTGCCGGAGAGATCACACAGAGACTACGTCTCTCTCACCCAGGGAGACACCCTGAGACTGCCGGAGAGATCACACAGAGACTACGTCTCTCTCACCCAGGGAGACACCCTGAGACTGCCGGAGAGATCACACAGAGACTACGTCTCTCTCACCCAGGGAAACACCCTGAGACTGCCGGAGAGATCAAGCAGAGACTACGTCTCTCTCACCCAGGGAGACACCCTGAGACTGCTGGAGAGATCACACAGAGACTACGTCTCTCTCACCCAGGGAGACACCCTGAGACTGCCGGAGAGATCACACGGAGACTACGTCTCTCTCACCCAGGGAGACACCCTGAGACTGCCGGAGAGATCAAGCAGAGACTACGTCTCTCTCACCCAGGGAGACACCCTGAGACTGCTGGAGAGATCACACAGAGACTACGTCTCTCTCACCCAGGGAGACACCCCGGGACTGCCGGAGAGATCAAGCAGAGACTACGTCTCTCTCACCCAGGGAGACACCCTGAGACTGCCGGAGAGATCACACGGAGACTACGTCTCTCTCACCCAGGGAGACACCCCGGGACTGCCGGAGAGATCAAGCAGAGACTACGTCTCTCTCACCCAGGGAGACACCCTGAGACTGCTGGAGAGATCACACAGAGACTACGTCTCTCTCACCCAGGGAGACACCCTGAGACTGCCGGAGAGATCACGCAGAGACTACGTCTCTCTCACCCAGGGAGACACCCTGAGACTGCCGGAGAGATCACGCAGAGACTACGTCTCTCTCACCCAGGGAGACACCCTGAGACTGCCGGAGAGATCACGCAGAGACAACGTCTCTCTCACCCAGGGAGACACCCTGAGACTGCCGGAGAGATCACACGGAGACTACGTCTCTCTCACCCAGGGAGACACCCTGAGACTGCCGGAGAGATCACGCAGAGACTACATCTCTCTCACCCAGGGAGACACCCTGAAACTGCTGGAGAGATCACAAAAAAACTACGTCTCTCTCACCCAGGGAGACACCCTGAGACTGCCGGAGAGATCACACGGAGACTACGTCTCTCTCACCCAGGGAGACACCCTGAGACTGCTGGAGAGATCACGCAGAGACTACGTCTCTCTCACCCAGGGAGACACCCTGAAACTGCCGGAGAGATCACGCAGAGACTACGTCTCTCTCACCCAGGGAGACACCCTGAGACTGCTGGAGACATCACACAGAGACTACGTCTCTCTCACCCAGGGAGACACCCTGAGACTGCTGGAAAGATCACACGGAGACTACGTCTCTCTCACCCAGGGAGACACCCTGAGACTGCTGGAGACATCACACAGAGACTACGTCTCTCTCACCCAGGGAGACACCCTGAGACTGCTGGAGAGATCACGCAGAGACTACGTCTCTCTCACCCAGGGAGACACCCTGAGACTGCTGGAGAGATCACGCAGAGACTACGTTTCTCTCACCCAGGGAGACACCCTGAGACTGCTGGAGAGATCACGCAGAGACTACGTCTCTCTCACCCAGGGAGACATCCTGAGACTGCTGGAGAGATCACACGGAGACTACGTCTCTCTCACCCAGGGAGACAACCTGAGACTGCTGGAGAGATCACACGGAGACTACGTCTCTCTCACCCAGGGAGACACCCTGAGACTGCTGGAGAGATCACACGGAGACTACGTCTCTCTCACCCAGGGAGACACCCTGACACTGCTGGAGAGATCACACGGAGACTACGTCTCTCTCACCCAGGGAGACACCCTGAGACTGCTGGAGAGATCACGCGGAGACTACGTCTCTCTCACCCAGGGAGACACCCTGGGACTGCCGGAGAGATCACACAGAGACAACATCTCTCTCACCCAGGGAGACACCCTGAGACTGCCGGAGAGATCACGCAGAGACTACGTCTCTCTCACCCAGGGAGACACCCTGTGACTGCTGGAGAGATCACGCAGAGACTACGTCTCTCTCACCCAGGGAGACACCCTGAGACGGCCGGAGAGATCACACGGAGACTACGTCTCTCTCACCCAGGGAGACACCCTGAGACTGCTGGAGAGATCACGCAGAGACTACGTCTCTCTCACCCAGGGAGACACCCTGAGACGGCCGGAGAGATCACACGGAGACTACGTCTCTCTCACCCAGGGAGACACCCTGAGACGGCCGGAGAGATCACACGGAGACTACGTCTCTCTCACCCAGGGAGACACCCTGAGACTGCTGGAGAGATCACACGGAGACTACGTCTCTCTCACCCAGGGAGACACCCTGTGACTGCTGGAGAGATCACGCAGAGACTACGTCTCTCTCACCCAGGGAGACACCCTGAGACTGCCGGAGAGATCACACAGAGACTACGTCTCTCTCACCCAGGGAGACACCCTGAGACTGCTGGAGAGATCACGCGGAGACTACGTCTCTCTCACCCAGGGAGACACCCTGGGACTGCCGGAGAGATCACACAGAGACAACATCTCTCTCACCCAGGGAGACACCCTGAGACTGCCGGAGAGATCACGCAGAGACTACGTCTCTCTCACCCAGGGAGACACCCTGTGACTGCTGGAGAGATCACGCAGAGACTACGTCTCTCTCACCCAGGGAGACACCCTGGGACTGCCGGAGAGATCACACAGAGACTACGTCTCTCTCACCCAGGGAGACACCCTGAGACTGCCGGAGAGATCACGCAGAGACTACGTCTCTCTCACCCAGGGAGACACCCTGAGACGGCCGGAGAGATCACACGGAGACTATGTCTTTCTCACCCAGGGAGACACCCTGAGACTGCCGGAGAGATCACGCGGAGACTACGTCTCTCTCACCCAGGGAGACACCCTGAGACTGCCGGAGAGATCACGCAGAGACTACGTCTCTCTCACCCAGGGAGACACCCTGAGACTGCTGGAGAGATCACGCAGAGACTACGTCTCTCTCACCCAGGGAGACACCCTGAGACTGCTGGAGAGATCACACAGAGACTACGTCTTTCTCACCCAGGGAGACACCCTGAGACTGCCGGAGAGATCACACGGAGACTACGTCTCTCTCACCCAGGGAGACACCCCGGGACTGCCGGAGAGATCAAGCAGAGACTACGTCTCTCTCACCCAGGGAGACACCCTGAGACTGCTGGAGAGATCACACAGAGACTACATCTCTCTCACCCAGGGAGACACCCTGAGACTGCCGGAGAGATCACGCGGAGACTACGTCTCTCTCACCCAGGGAGACACCCTGAGACGGCCGGAGAGATCACACGGAGACTACGTCTCTCTCACCCAGGGAGACACCCTGAGACTGCTGGAGAGATCACGCAGAGACTACGTCTCTCTCACCCAGGGAGACACCCTGAGACTGCCGGAGAGATCAAGCAGAGACTACGTCTCTCTCACCCAGGGAGACACCCTGAGACTGCTGGAGAGATCACACAGAGACTACGTCTCTCTCACCCAGGGAGACACCCTGAGACTGCCGGAGAGATCAAGCAGAGACTACGTCTCTCTCACCCAGGGAGACACCCTGAGACTGCCGGAGAGATCAAGCAGAGACTACGTCTCTCTCACCCAGGGAGACACCCTGAGACTGCCGGAGAGATCACACGGAGACTACGTCTCTCTCACCCAGGGAGACACCCCGGGACTGCCGGAGAGATCAAGCAGAGACTACGTCTCTCTCACCCAGGGAGACACCCTGAGACTGCTGGAGAGATCACACAGAGACTACGTCTCTCTCACCCAGGGAGACACCCTGAGACTGCTGGAGAGATCACACGGAGACTACGTCTCTCTCACCCAGGGAGACACCCTGAGACTGCCGGAGAGATCACGCAGAGACTACATCTCTCTCACCCAGGGAGACACCCTGAGACTGCTGGAGAGATCACGCAGAGACTACGTCTCTCTCACCCGGGGAGACACCCTGAGACTGCTGGAGAGATCACACAGTGACTATTTCTCTCTCACCCTGGAAGTTGCCGGACCGCTGTGGAGAGAAGCCTGCACTGGGAGTCTTTTCCCCCCTCCTAGCCAGGCTGGAAGAAGTCGGGGCCCATACTGGGTAACTGACCTCCACCTGTGAACCGTTTATCTGAGTGCTGTTGGTAAGGGGCCTAGGCCCCCCAACCCATAGATAGGGTGAATGGTATAGTCCGTGTTCCCTGTGGGAGTTTGCCCTGTTTTGTTCGCTTTCCGTTAACCCTGTTTTTGCTGAAACATAAGCCATGTTTTTGCTGTTTAAACACGCCGGCTAATAAAAGCCTATTTTTGATTTCCCCTTAAAAAATGTCTCCTGGGCTAAAACCCTCTGCACAAGTCTTCACAGAACGTTCCAGGTTTCAGTCCGTAAAGGTGCGAGAGAGACCAGGGATCTGCGCATTTGAGATGACATCCCGAAATTACATCAAACCAAAGAAGGGTCCCTGCATTTTACTGGGACTCACGCTGTGTGAATCCCACCCAGCTGCGAGTCCCCTTCAAACACATGGACCCCTGCTGTGTTAATCCGAGTGGCCATTACGGCCTGCTGTGGACCTTCCCACGAGTTACTGCGAGATGGTCACATATTTTCCTTGGCAAGCAGTCTAAAACCGGCAGTTGCATCTGTAGAATGTGTGAGGAAAGACGCCGTAACGACCGCATGGCGCCCGCCCATTCTCTTACCCGCTGTAACGCCTCAGACCCCATTTTCCGCTTTCCAATATTTAAGATACTGTTGTTTTCCACAATAATGTTTTTATTTATCTACCACCTTTATGTATGTTGTGATACCATCACTGTCCTCTAGGGGCTGGAACAATGAAGTAAGTGTGTTTCCAGTCCACACAGCATTAATTCCTCAGAAGTGCTCCCCAGCTGCGGAAGCTGGTACAGAGGAGTGTTTCTCTGGGCGCATGTGGGGCCGAGTTTCCACTAAGAAGGAAAGGACAACAAGGCTGTGCGGAAGCAGGGACGTTTGCTCCGGAGGACTTACAAACAGATAAGCAAAAAGCCATTTGTTATTGCCGTGTGCAAAGACTGTGTAGATTGTTGCATATACCAGGGCATGTTTTGAGGGTGGGAACCAACATAGCTGGCCATCCAACTACTGAGAGAGAAAGCTACGGTGAAGTTACTGTAGCTTTCCCTAAAGGGAAAATGTGTTTATTTTATATTATTTGGTTTTCTTAAAGGGACGATGGGCCTGTTGGCATATGATTTAATCCCTGTAAAGAAACCCCACATAAGGAAGTACGACGTTTCCTGCCTTTATCTGGGACTAAAAGATGCTACAACGTGGTGTGGGCATCAAAATGTATATAAATATTTACAAATATACATACATTCATATATCCATCCATACGTACACATCTGCTGAAAGGCAGTTCCATGCACTCACTACACTTTCAGTGACGCATTTCCTCACATTTCCATTACCGGAGCGGGTTACACATGAAGTCAGTATGGGACCCTGCACATTCACTTTGGGAAACATACTACAGTACGTATGAAGAGATCATTACCATTGTGTATCCCAAAGATCGTTCCTCCTCCTAAATATTATATTTTATGGGGAACACACAAATATCTGTGTCCTAAGAGGAGCAAAATACTCTGTAATTATCCCACTTTGACACATCGGAGCAATAAATCCTAGAACGATTCTGTAATATGTTCAACATTCAAGACATTTTCATTATATTGTAAGTGAAACTGCACGTGGCCACATTGATTTAAATGCTTACGATTTGGTTATAATATCGTTTGTTTTTTTTCTTTTGTGTGCGCACTTTTAGGGGATTTAGAAACAATTTTCATTATGGCAGGACGGACACGTTCATATCCCAGCGGGGTGTGATGTGCTTAATCTTTAGCGTCCATCTTCTCCTTGATTGGTGCCCGTGGCAGAGCCCCGCTGTTATTGAGTGCTCGCCACACACCCCATACAGGTACAGGTAATACCCCGCCCCTCACACACACTGTACAGATGCAGATATACCCCGCCCCTCACACACCCCGTACAGGTACAGGTATACCCCGCCCCTCACACACCCCGTACAGGTACAGGTATACCCCGCCCCTCACACACCCTGTACAGGTGCAGATATACCCCGCCCCTCACACACCCCGTACATGTACAGGTATACCCCGCCCCTCACACACCCCGTACAGGTGCAGATATACCCCGCCCCTCACACACCCTGTACAGGTACAGGTATACCCCGCCCCTCACACACCCCGTACAGGTGCAGATATACCCCGCCCCTCACACACCCTGTACAGGTACAGGTATACCCCGCCCCTCACACACCCCGTACAGGTGCAGATATACCCCGCCCCTCACACACCCCATACAGGTACAGGTATACCCCGCCCCTCACACACCCCGCACAGGTGCAGATATACCCCGCCCCTCACACACCCTGTACAGGTGCAGATATACCCCGCCCCTCACACACCCCGCACAGGTGCAGATATACCCCACCCCTCACACACCCTATACAGGTACAGGTATACCCCGCCCCTCACACACCCCGTACAGGTGCAGATATACCCCGCCCCTCACACACCCCATACAGGTACAGGTATACCCCGCCCCTCACACACCCCGCACAGGTGCAGATATACCCCGCCCCTCACACACCCCGTACAGGTGCAGGTATACCCGCCCCTCACACACCCCGTACAGGTGCAGATATACCCCGCCCCTCACACACCCCGTACAGGTACAGGTATACCCCGCCCCTCACACACCCCGCACAGGTGCAGATATACCCCGCCCCTCACACACCCTGTACAGGTACAGGTATACCCCGCCCCTCACACACCCCATACAGGTGCAGGTATACCCCGCCCCTCACACACCCCGTACAGGTGCAGATATACCCCGCCCCTCACACACCCTGTACAGGTACAGGTATACCCCGCCCCTCACACAACCCGTACAGGTGCAGATATACCCCGCCCCCCACACACCCTGTACAGGTACAGGTATACCCCGCCCCTCACACACCCCGTACAGGTGCAGATATACCCTGCCCCTCACACACCCTGTACAGGTGCAGATATACCCCGCCCCTCACACACCCCGTACAGGTACAGGTATACCCCGCCCCTCACACTCCCCGTACAGGTGCAGATATACCCCGCCCCTCACACACGCCATACAGGTGCAGATATACCCCGCCCCTCACACACCCCGTACAGGTGCAGATATACCCAGCTCGCCACACACCCCATACAGGAGCAGATATACCCCGCCCCTCACAAACCCCGTACAGGTGCAGATATACCCCGCCCCTCACACACCCCGTACAGGTACAGATATACCCCACCCCTCACACACCCCGTACAGGTGCAGATATACCCCGCCCCTCAAACACCCCGTACAGGTGTAGATATACCCCGACCCTCACACACCCTGTACAGGTGCAGATATACCCCGCCCCTCACACACCCCGTACAGGTGCAGATATACCCTGCCCCTCACACACCCCATACAGGTGCAGATATACCCCGCCCCTCACAAACCCCATACAGGTGCAGATATACCCCGCCCCTCACACACCCCGTACAGGTGCAGATATACCCCACTCGCCACACACCCCATACAGGTGCCGATATACCCCACCCGTCACACACCCTGTACATGTGCAGATATACCCCGCTCGCCACAAACCCCATACAGGTGCAGATATACCCTGCCCCTCACACACCCTGTACAGGTGCAGATATACCCCGCCCCTCACATACCCTGTACAGGTGCAGATATACCCCGCCCCTCACACACCCTGTACAGGTGCAGATATACCCCGCCCCTCACACACCCTGTACAGGTGCAGGTATACCCAGCCCCTCACACACCCTGTACAGGTGCAGATATACCCCACCCCTCACACACCCTGTATAGGTACAGGTATACCCCGCCCATCACAAACCCCATACAGGTACAGATATACCCCGCCCCTCACACACCCTGAACAGGTGCAGATATACCCCGCCCCTCACACACCCTGAACAGGTGCAGATATACCCCGCCCCTCACACACCCTGTACAGGTGCAGATATACCCCACCCCTCACACACCCCGTACAGGTGCAGATATACCCCGCCCCTCACACACCCTGTACAGGTGCAGATATACCCCACCCCTCACATACCCCGTACAGGTGCAGATATACCCCACCCTCACACACCCCGTACAGGTACAGATATACCCCACCCCTCACAGACTCCATACAGGTGCAGATATTCCCCACCCCTCACACACCCCGTACAGGTGCAGATATACCCCACCCCTCACACACCCCGTACATATATACCCTGCTCCTTACACACCCTGTACAGGTGCAGATATACCCCGCCCCTCACACACCCCGTACAGGTGCAGATATACCCCACCCCTCACACACCCTGTACAGGTGCAGATATACCCCACCCCTCACACACCCTGTACAGGTACAGGTATACCCCGCCCCTCACACACCCCGTACAGGTGCAGATATACCCCGCCCCTCACACACCCCATACAGGTACAGGTATACCCCGCCCCTCACACACCCCGCACAAGGTGCAGATATACCCCGCCCCTCACACACCCTGTACAGGTACAGGTATACCCCGCCCCTCACACACCCCGTACAGGTGCAGGTATACCCCGCCCCTCACACACCCCGTACAGGTACAGGTATACCCCGCCCCTCACACACCCCGTACAGGTGCAGATATACCCCGCCCCTCACACACGCCATACAGGGGCAGATATACCCCGCCCCTCACACACCCCGTACAGGTGCAGATATACCCAGCTCGCCACACACCCCATAAAGGAGCAGATATACCCCGCCCCTCACAAACCCCGTACAGGTGCAGATATACCTCGCCCCTCACACACCCCGTACAGGTACAGATATACCACACCCCTCACACACCCCATACAGGTACAGGTATACCCCGCCCCTCACACACCCCGTACATGTACAGGTATACCCCGCCCCTCTCACACCCCGTACAGGTGCAGATATACCCCGCCACTCACACACCCTGTACAGGTACAGGTATACCCCGCCCCTCACACACCCCGTACAGGTGCAGATATACCCCACCCGTCACACACCCCATACAGGTACAGGTATACCCCGCCCCTCACACACCCCGCACAGGTGCAGATATACCCCGCCCCTCACACACCCCGTACAGGTGCAGGTATACCCGCCCCTCACACACCCCGTACAGGTGCAGATATACCCCGCCCCTCACACACCCCGTACAGGTACAGGTATACCCCGCCCCTCACACACCCCGCACAGGTGCAGATATACCCCACCCCTCACACACCCTGTACAGGTACAGGTATACCCCGCCCCTCACACACCCCGTACAGGTGCAGGTATACCCCGCCCCTCACACACCCCGTACAGGTGCAGATATACCCCGCCCCTCACACACCCTGTACAGGTACAGGTATACCCCGCCCCTCACACAACCTGTACAGGTGCAGATATACCCCGCCCCCCACACACCCTGTACAGGTACAGGTATACCCAGCCCCTCACACACCCCATACAGGTGCAGATATACCCTGCCCCTCACACACCCTGTACAGGTGCAGATATACCCCGCCCCTCACACACCCCGTACAGGTACAGGTATACCCCGCCCCTCACACACCCCGTACAGGTGCAGATATACCCCGCCCCTCACACACGCCATACAGGTGCAGATATACCCCGCCCCTCACACACCCCGTACAGGTGCAGATATACCCAGCTCGCCACACACCCCATACAGGAGCAGATATACCCCGCCCCTCACAAACCCCGTACAGGTGCAGATATACCCCGCCCCTCACACACCCCGTACAGGTACAGATATACCCCACCCCTCACACACCCCGTACAGGTGCAGATATACCCCGCCCCTCAAACACCCCGTACAGGTGCAGATATACCCCGACCCTCACACACCCTGTACAGGTGCAGATATACCCCGCCCCTCACACACCCCATACAGGTGCAGATATACCCCGCCCCTCACACACCCCATACAGGTGCAGATATACCCCGCCCCTCACAAACCCCATACAGGTGCAGATATACCCCGCCCCTCACACACCCCGTACAGGTGCAGATATACCCCACTCGCCACACACCCCATACAGGTGCCGATATACCCCACCCCTCACACACCCTGTACATGTGCAGATATACCCCGCTCGCCACAAACCCCATACAGGTGCAGATATACCCTGCCCCTCACACACCCTGTACAGGTGCAGATATACCCCGCCCCTCACATACCCTGTACAGGTGCAGATATACCCCGCCCCTCACACACCCTGTACAGGTGCAGATATACCCCGCCCCTCACACACCCTGTACAGGTGCAGATATACCCCGCCCCTCACACACCCTGTACAGGTGCAGATATACCCCACCCCTCGCACACCCTGTATAGGTACAGGTATACCCCGCCCATCACAAACCCCATACAGGTACAGATATACCCCGCCCCTCACACACCCTGAACAGGTGCAGATATACCCCGCCCCTCACACACCCTGTACAAGTGCAGATATACCCCACCCCTCACACACCCCGTACAGGTGCAGATATACCCCGCCCCTCACACACCCTGTACAGGTGCAGAAATACCCCACCCCTCACATACCCCGTACAGGTGCAGATATACCCCACCCTCACACACCCCGTACAGGTACAGATATACCCCACCCCTCACAGACCCCATACAGGTGCAGATATTCCCCACCCCTCACACACCCCGTACAGGTGCAGATATACCCCACCCCTCACACACCCCGTACATATATACCCTGCTCCTTACACACCCTGTACAGGTGCAGATATACCCCGCCCCTCACACACCCCGTACAGGTGCAGATATACCCCACCCCTCACACACCCTGTACAGGTGCAGATATACCCCACCCCTCACACACCCTGTACATGTGCAGATATACCCCGCTCGCCACACACCCCATACAGGTGCAGATATTCCCCACCCCTCACACACCCCGTACAGGTACAGATATACCCCACCCCTCACACACCCCGTACAGGTACAGATATACCCCACCCCTCACACACCCCGAACAGGTGCAGATATTCCCCACCCCTCACACACCCCGTACAGGTGCAGATATACCCCACCCCTCACACACCCTGTACATATATACCCTGCTCCTTACACACCCAGTACAGGTGCAGATATACCCCGCCCCTCACACACGCCGTACAGGTGCAGATATACCCTGCCCCTCACACACCCCGTACAGGTGCAGATATACCCAGCTCGCCACACACCCCATACAGGAGCAGATATACCCCGCCCCTCACAAACCCCGTACAGGTGCAGATATACCCCGCCCCTCACACACCCCGTACAGGTACAGATATACCCCACCCCTCACACACCCCGTACAGGTGCAGATATACCCCGCCCCTCAAACACCCCGTACAGGTGTAGATATACCCCGACCCTCACACACCCTGTACAGGTGCAGATATACCCCGCCCCTCACACACCCCGTACAGGTGCAGATATACCCCGCCCCTCACACACCCCATACAGGTGCAGATATACCCCGCCCCTCACAAACCCCATACAGGTGCAGATATACCCCGCCCCTCACACACCCCGTACAGGTGCAGATATACCCCACTCGCCACACACCCCATACAGGTGCCGATATACCCCACCCCTCACACACCCTGTACATGTGCAGATATACCCCGCTCGCCACAAACCCCATACAGGTGCAGATATACCCTGCCCCTCACACACCCTGTACAGGTGCAGATATACCCCGCCCCTCACATACCCTGTACAGGTGCAGATATAACCCGCCCCTCACACACCCTGTACAGGTGCAGATATACCCCGCCCCTCACACACCCTGTACAGGTGCAGATATACCCAGCCCCTCACACACCCTGTACAGGTGCAGATATACCCCACCCCTCACACACCCTGTATAGGTACAGGTATACCCCGCCCATCACAAACCCCATACAGGTACAGATATACCCCGCCCCTCACACACCCTGAACAGGTGCAGATATACCCCGCCCCTCACACACCCCGTACAGGTGCAGATATACCCCGCCCCTCACACACCCTGTACAGGTGCAGATATACCCCACCCCTCACATACCCCGTACAGGTGCACATATACCCCACCCTCACACACCCCGTACAGGTACAGATATACCCCACCCCTCACAGACCCCATACAGGTGCAGATATTCCCCACCCCTCACACACCCCGTACAGGTGCAGATATACCCCACCCCTCACACACCCCGTACATATATACCCTGCTCCTTACACACCCTGTACAGGTGCAGATATACCCCGCCCCTCACACACCCCGTACAGGTGCAGATATACCCCACCCCTCACACACCCTGTACAGGTGCAGATATACCCCACCCCTCACACACCCTGTACAGGTACAGGTATACCCCGCCCCTCACACACCCCGTACAGGTGCAGATATACCCCGCCCCTCACACACCCCATACAGGTACAGGTATACCCTGCCCCTCACACACCCCGCACAAGGTGCAGATATACCCCGCCCCTCACACACCCTGTACAGGTACAGGTATACCCCGCCCCTCACACACCCCGTACAGGTGCAGGTATACCCCGCCCCTCACACACCCCGTACAGGTGCAGATATACCCCGCCCCTCACACACCCTGTACAGGTACAGGTATACCCCGCCCCTCACACACCCCGTACAGGTGCAGATATACCCCGCCCCCACACACCCTGTACAGGTACAGGTATACCCCGCCCCTCACACACCCCGTACAGGTGCAGATATACCCTGCCCCTCACACACCCTGTACAGGTGCAGATATACCCCGTCCCTCACACACCCCATACAGGTACAGGTATACCCCGCCCCTCACACACCCCGTACAGGTACAGGTATACCCCGCCCCTCACACACCCCGTACAGGTGCAGATATACCCCGCCCCTCACACACGCCATACAGGGGCAGATATACCCCGCCCCTCACACACCCCGTACAGGTGCAGATATACCCAGCTCGCCACACACCCCATAAAGGAGCAGATATACCCCGCCCCTCACAAACCCCGTACAGGTGCAGATATACCCCGCCCCTCACACACCCCGTACAGGTACAGATATACCACACCCCTCACACACCCCATACAGGTACAGGTATACCCCGCCCCTCACACACCCCGTACATGTACAGGTATACCCCGCCCCTCACACACCCCGTACAGGTGCAGATATACCCCGCCACTCACACACCCTGTACAGGTACAGGTATACCCCGCCCCTCACACACCCCGTACAGGTGCAGATATACCCCACCCGTCACACACCCCATACAGGTACAGGTATACCCCGCCCCTCACACACCCCGCACAGGTGCAGATATACCCCGCCCCTCACACACCCCGTAGAGGTGCAGGTATACCCGCCCCTCACACACCCCGTACAGGTGCAGATATACCCCGCCCCTCACACACCCCGTACAGGTACAGGTATACCCCGCCCCTCACACACCCCGCACAGGTGCAGATATACCCCACCCCTCACACACCCTGTACAGGTACAGGTATACCCCGCCCCTCACACACCCCATACAGGTGCAGGTATACCCCACCCCTCACACACCCCGTACAGGTGCAGATATACCCCGCCCCTCACACACCCTGTACAGGTACAGGTATACCCCGCCCCTCACACAACCCGTACAGGTGCAGATATACCCCGCCCCCCACACACCCTGTACAGGTACAGGTATACCCCGCCCCTCACACACCCCATACAGGTGCAGATATACCCTGCCCCTCACACACCCTGTACAGGTGCAGATATACCCCGCCCCTCACACACCCCGTACAGGTACAGGTATACCCCGCCCCTCACACACGCCATACAGGTGCAGATATACCCCGCCCCTCACACACCCCGTACAGGTGCAGATATACCCAGCTCGCCACACACCCCATACAGGAGCAGATATACCCCGCCCCTCACAAACCCCGTACAGGTGCAGATATACCCCGCCCCTCACACACCCCGTACAGGTACAGATATACCCCACCCCTCACACACCCCGTACAGGTGCAGATATACCCCGCCCCTCAAACACCCCGTACAGGTGCAGATATACCCCGACCCTCACACACCCTGTACAGGTGCAGATATACCCCGCCCCTCACACACCCCGTACAGGTGCAGATATACCCCGCCCCTCACACACCCCATACAGGTGCAGATATAACCCGCCCCTCACAAACCCCATACAGGTGCAGATATACCCCGCCCCTCACACACCCCGTACAGGTGCAGATATACCCCACTCGCTACACACCCCATACAGGTGCCGATATACCCCACCCCTCACACACCCTGTACATGTGCAGATATACCCCGCTCGCCACAAACCCCATACAGGTGCAGATATACCCTGCCCCTCACACACCCTGTACAGGTGCAGATATACCCTGCCCCTCACATACCCTGTACAGGTGCATATATACCCCGCCCCTCACACACCCTGTACAGGTGCAGATATACCCCGCCCCTCACACACCCTGTACAGGTGCAGATATACCCCGCCCCTCACACACCCTGTACAGGTGCAGATATACCCCACCCCTCACACACCCTGTATAGGTACAGGTATACCCCGCCCATCACAAACCCCATACAGGTACAGATATACCCCGCCCCTCACACACCCTGAACAGGTGCAGATATACCCCGCCCCTCACACACCCTGTACAAGTGCAGATATACCCCACCCCTCACACACCCCGTACAGGTGCAGATATACCCCGCCCCTCACACACCCTGTACAGGTGCAGATATACCCCACCCCTCACATACCCCGTACAGGTGCAGATATACCCCACCCTCACACACCCCGTACAGGTACAGATATACCCCACCCCTCACAGACCCCATACAGGTGCAGATATTCCCCACCCCTCACACACCCCGTACAGGTGCAGATATACCCCACCCCTCACACACCCCGTACATATATACCCTGCTCCTTACACACCCTGTACAGGTGCAGATATACCCCGCCCCTCACACACCCCGTACAGGTGCAGATATACCCCACCCCTCACACACCCTGTACAGGTGCAGATATACCCCACCCCTCACACACCCTGTACATGTGCAGATATACCCCGCTCGCCACACACCCCATACAGGTGCAGATATTCCCCACCCCTCACACACCCCGTACAGGTACAGATATACCCCACCCCTCACACACCCCGTACAGGTACAGATATACCCCACCCCTCACACACCCCGAACAGGTGCAGATATTCCCCACCCCTCACACACCCCGTACAGGTGCAGATATACCCCACCCCTCACACACCCTGTACATATATACCCTGCTCCTTACACACCCAGTACAGGTGCAGATATACCCCGCCCCTCACACACGCCGTACAGGTGCAGATATACCCCGCCCCTCACACACCCCGTACAGGTGCAGATATACCCAGCTCGCCACACACCCCATACAGGAGCAGATATACCCCGCCCCTCACAAACCCCGTACAGGTGCAGATATACCCCGCCCCTCACACACCCCGTACAGGTACAGATATACCCCACCCCTCACACACCCCGTACAGGTGCAGATATACCCCGCCCCTCAAACACCCCGTACAGGTGTAGATATACCCCGACCCTCACACACCCTGTACAGGTGCAGATATACCCCGCCCCTCACACACCCCGTACAGGTGCAGATATACCCCGCCCCTCACACACCCCATACAGGTGCAGATATACCCCGCCCCTCACAAACCCCATACAGGTGCAGATATACCCCGCCCCTCACACACCCCGTACAGGTGCAGATATACCCCACTCGCCACACACCCCATACAGGTGCCGATATACCCCACCCCTCACACACCCTGTACATGTGCAGATATACCCCGCTCGCCACAAACCCCATACAGGTGCAGATATACCCTGCCCCTCACACACCCTGTACAGGTGCAGATATACCCCGCCCCTCACATACCCTGTACAGGTGCAGATATAACCCGCCCCTCACACACCCTGTACAGGTGCAGATATACCCCGCCCCTCACACACCCTGTACAGGTGCAGATATACCCAGCCCCTCACACACCCTGTACAGGTGCAGATATACCCCACCCCTCACACACCCTGTATAGGTACAGGTATACCCCGCCCATCACAAACCCCATACAGGTACAGATATACCCCGCCCCTCACACACCCTGAACAGGTGCAGATATACCCCGCCCCTCACACACCCCGTACAGGTGCAGATATACCCCGCCCCTCACACACCCTGTACAGGTGCAGATATACCCCACCCCTCACATACCCCGTACAGGTGCAGATATACCCCACCCTCACACACCCCGTACAGGTACAGATATACCCCACCCCTCACAGACCCCATACAGGTGCAGATATTCCCCACCCCTCACACACCCCGTACAGGTGCAGATATACCCCACCCCTCACACACCCCGTACATATATACCCTGCTCCTTACACACCCTGTACAGGTGCAGATATACCCCGCCCCTCACACACCCCGTACAGGTGCAGATATACCCCACCCCTCACACACCCTGTACAGGTGCAGATATACCCCACCCCTCACACACCCTGTACAGGTACAGGTATACCCCGCCCCTCACACACCCCGTACAGGTGCAGATATACCCCGCCCCTCACACACCCCATACAGGTACAGGTATACCCCGCCCCTCACACACCCCGCACAAGGTGCAGATATACCCCGCCCCTCACACACCCTGTACAGGTACAGGTATACCCCGCCCCTCACACACCCCGTACAGGTGCAGGTATACCCCGCCCCTCACACACCCCGTACAGGTGCAGATATACCCCGCCCCTCACACACCCTGTACAGGTACAGGTATACCCCGCCCCTCACACACCCCGTACAGGTGCAGATATACCCCGCCCCCACACACCCTGTACAGGTACAGGTATACCCCGCCCCTCACACACCCCGTACAGGTGCAGATATACCCTGCCCCTCACACACCCTGTACAGGTGCAGATATACCCCGTCCCTCACACACCCCATACAGGTACAGGTATACCCCGCCCCTCACACACCCCGTACAGGTACAGGTATACCCCGCCCCTCACACACCCCGTACAGGTGCAGATATACCCCGCCCCTCACACACGCCATACAGGGGCAGATATACCCCGCCCCTCACACACCCCGTACAGGTGCAGATATACCCAGCTCGCCACACACCCCATAAAGGAGCAGATATACCCCGCCCCTCACAAACCCCGTACAGGTGCAGATATACCCCGCCCCTCACACACCCCGTACAGGTACAGATATACCACACCCCTCACACACCCCATACAGGTACAGGTATACCCCGCCCCTCACACACCCCGTACATGTACAGGTATACCCCGCCCCTCACACACCCCGTACAGGTGCAGATATACCCCGCCACTCACACACCCTGTACAGGTACAGGTATACCCCGCCCCTCACACACCCCGTACAGGTGCAGATATACCCCACCCGTCACACACCCCATACAGGTACAGGTATACCCCGCCCCTCACACACCCCGCACAGGTGCAGATATACCCCGCCCCTCACACACCCCGTAGAGGTGCAGGTATACCCGCCCCTCACACACCCCGTACAGGTGCAGATATACCCCGCCCCTCACACACCCCGTACAGGTACAGGTATACCCCGCCCCTCACACACCCCGCACAGGTGCAGATATACCCCACCCCTCACACACCCTGTACAGGTACAGGTATACCCCGCCCCTCACACACCCCGTACAGGTGCAGGTATACCCCGCCCCTCACACACCCCGTACAGGTGCAGATATACCCCGCCCCTCACACACCCTGTACAGGTACAGGTATACCCCGCCCCTCACACAACCCGTACAGGTGCAGATATACCCCGCCCCCCACACACCCTGTACAGGTACAGGTATACCCCGCCCCTCACACACCCCATACAGGTGCAGATATACCCTGCCCCTCACACACCCTGTACAGGTGCAGATATACCCCGCCCCTCACACACCCCGTACAGGTACAGGTATACCCCGCCCCTCACACACGCCATACAGGTGCAGATATACCCCGCCCCTCACACACCCCGTACAGGTGCAGATATACCCAGCTCGCCACACACCCCATACAGGAGCAGATATACCCCGCCCCTCACAAACCCCGTACAGGTGCAGATATACCCCGCCCCTCACACACCCCATACAGGTACAGATATACCCCACCCCTCACACACCCCGTACAGGTGCAGATATACCCCGCCCCTCAAACACCCCGTACAGGTGCAGATATACCCCGACCCTCACACACCCTGTACAGGTGCAGATATACCCCGCCCCTCACACACCCCGTACAGGTGCAGATATACCCCGCCCCTCACACACCCCATACAGGTGCAGATATAACCCGCCCCTCACAAACCCCATACAGGTGCAGATATACCCCGCCCCTCACACACCCTGTACAGGTGCAGATATACCCCACCCCTCACACACCCTGTATAGGTACAGGTATACCCCGCCCATCACAAACCCCATACAGGTACAGATATACCCCGCCCCTCACACACCCTGAACAGGTGCAGATATACCCCGCCCCTCACACACCCTGTACAAGTGCAGATATACCCCACCCCTCACACACCCCGTACAGGTGCAGATATACCCCGCCCCTCACACACCCTGTACAGGTGCAGATATACCCCACCCCTCACATAACCCGTACAGGTGCAGATATACCCCACCCTCACACACCCCGTACAGGTGCAGATATACCCCACCCCTCACACACCCCGTACATATATACCCTGCTCCTTACACACCCTGTACAGGTGCAGATATACCCCGCCCCTCACACACCCCGTACAGGTGCAGATATACCCCACCCCTCACACACCCTGTACAGGTGCAGATATACCCCACCCCTCACACACCCTGTACATGTGCAGATATACCCCGCTCGCCACACACCCCATACAGGTGCAGATATTCCCCACCCCTCACACACCCCGTACAGGTACAGATATACCCCACCCCTCACACACCCCGTACAGGTACAGATATACCCCACCCCTCACACACCCCGAACAGGTGCAGATATTCCCCACCCCTCACACACCCCGTACAGGTGCAGATATACCCCACCCCTCACACACCCCGTACATATATACCCTGCTCCTTACACACCCTGTACAGGTGCAGATATACCCCGCCCCTCACACACCCCGTACAGGTGCAGATATACCCCACCCCTCACACACCCTGTACATGTGCAGATATACCCCGCTCGCCACACACCCCATAGAGGTGCAGATATTCCCCACCCCGAACAGGTACAGATATACCCCACCCCTCACACACCCCGAACAGGTGCAGATATACCCCACCCCTCACACACCCCGTACAGGTGCAGATATACCCCGCCCCTCACACATCCCGTACAGATATACCCTGCCCCTCACACACCCCGTACAAGTACAGATATACCCCGCCCCTCACACACCCTGTACAGGTGCAGATATACCCCGCCCCTCACACACCCTGTACAGGTACAGGTATACCCCACCCCTCACACACCCCATACCGGTGCAGATATACCCCGCCCCTCACACACCCTGTACAGGTGCAGATATACCCCACCCCTCACACACCCCATACAGGTGCAGATATACCCCACCCTCACACACCCCATACATTTACAGATATACCCCACACACACCCCGTACAGGTGCAGATATTCCCCACCCCTCCCACACCCCGTACAGGTGCAGATATACAACACCCCTCACACACCCCATACAGGTGCAGATATACCCCGCCCCTCACACACCCTGTACAGGTGCAGGTATACCCCGCCCCTCACACACCCCGTACAGGTGCAGGTATACCTGCCCCTCACACACCCCGTACAGGTGCAGATATACCCCGCCCCTCACACACCCCGTACAGGTACAGGTATACCCCACCCCTCACTCACCCCGTACAGGTGCAGATATACCCCGCCCCTCACACACCACGTACAGGTACAGATATACCCCGCCCCTCACACACCCCGTACAGGTGCAGATATACCCCGCCCTTCACACACCCCGTACAGGTACAGATATACCCCGCCCCTCACACACACCGTACAGGTGCAGATATACCCCGCCCCTCACACACCCCGTACAGGTACAGATATACCACACCCCTCACACACCCCGTACAGGTACAGATATACCCCGCCCCTCACACCCCGTACAGGTACAGGTATACCTCGCCCCTCACACACCCCGTACAGGTGCAGATATACCCCGCCCCTCACACACCCCGTACAGGTACAGGTATACCCCGCCCCTCACACACCCCGTACAGGTGCAGATATACCCCGCCCCTCACACACGCCGTACAGGTGCAAATATACCCCGCCCCTCACTCACCCCGTACAGGTGCAGATATACCCCGCCCCTCACACACCCCGTACAGGTACAGATATTCCCCGCCCCTCACACACCCCTTACAGGTGCAGATATACCCTGCCCCTCACACACCCCGTACAGGTACAGATATACCCCGCCCCTCACACACCCCATACAGGTAAAGGTATACCCCGCCCCTCACACACCCCGTACAGGTGCAGATATACTCCGCCCCTCACACACCCCGTACAGGTGCAGATATACCCCGCCCCTCACACACCCCGTACAGGTGCAGATATACCCCGCCCCTCACACACCCCATACAGGTGCAGATATACCCCGCCCCTCACACCCCGTACAGGTGCAGATATACCCCGCCCCTCACACACCCCGTACAGGTACAGGTATACCCCGCCCCTCACACACCCCGTACAGGTACAGGTATACCCCGCCCCTCACACACCCCGTACAGGTGCAGATATACCCCGCCCCTCACACACCCTGTACAGGTGCAGATATACCCCGCCCCTCACACACCCTGTACAGGTACAGGTATACCCCACCCCTCACACACCCCATACCGGTGCAGATATACCCCGCCCCTCACACACCCTGTACAGGTGCAGATATACCCCACCCCTCACACACCCCATACAGGTGCAGATATACCCCACCCTCACACACCCCGTACAGGTGCAGATATTCCCCACCCCTCCCACACCCCGTACAGGTGCAGATATACAACACCCCTCACACACCCCATACAGGTGCAGATATACCCCGCCCCTCACACACCCTGTACAGGTGCAGGTATACCCCGCCCCTCACACACCCCGTACAGGTGCAGGTATACCCGCCCCTCACACACCCCGTACAGGTGCAGATATACCCCGCCCCTCACACACCCCGTACAGGTACAGGTATACCCCACCCCTCACTCACCCCGTACAGGTGCAGATATACCCCGCCCCTCACACACCACGTACAGGTACAGATATACCCCGCCCCTCACACACCCCGTACAGGTGCAGATATACCCCGCCCTTCACACACCCCGTACAGGTACAGATATACCCCGCCCCTCACACACACCGTACAGGTGCAGATATACCCCGCCCCTCACACACCCCGTACAGGTACAGATATACCACACCCCTCACACACCCCGTACAGGTACAGATATACCCCGCCCCTCACACCCCGTACAGGTACAGGTATACCTCGCCCCTCACACACCCCGTACAGGTGCAGATATACCCCGCCCCTCACACACCCCGTACAGGTACAGGTATACCCCGCCCCTCACACACCCCGTACAGGTGCAGATATACCCCGCCCCTCACACACGCCGTACAGGTGCAAATATACCCGCCCCTCACTCACCCCGTACAGGTGCAGATATACCCCGTCCCTCACACACCCCGTACAGGTACAGATATTCCCCGCCCCTCACACACCCCGTACAGGTGCAGATATACCCTGCCCCTCACACACCCCGTACAGGTACAGATATACCCCGCCCCTCACACACCCCATACAGGTAAAGGTATACCCCGCCCCTCACACACCCCGTACAGGTGCAGATATACTCCGCCCCTCACACACCCCGTACAGGTGCAGATATACCCCGCCCCTCACACACCCCGTACAGGTGCAGATATACCCCGCCCCTCACACACCCCATACAGGTGCAGATATACCCCGCCCCTCACACCCCGTACAGGTGCAGATATACCCCGCCCCTCACACACCCCGTACAGGTACAGGTATACCCCGCCCCTCACACACCCCGTACAGGTACAGGTATACCCCGCCCCTCACACACCCCGTACAGGTGCAGATATACCCCGCCCCTCACACACGCCGTACAGGTGCAAATATACCCCGCCCCTCACACACCCCGTACAGGTGCAGATATACCCCGCCCCTCACACACCCCGTACAGGTACAGATATTCCCCGCCCCTCACACACCCCGTACAGGTGCAGATATACCCTGCCCCTCACACACCCCGTACAGGTACAGATATACCCCGCCCCTCACACACCCCATACAGGTAAAGGTATACCCCGCCCCTCACACAGCCCGTACAGGTGCAGATATACTCCGCCCCTCACACACCCCGTACAGGTGCAGATATACCCCACCCCTCACACACCCCGTACAGGTGCAGATATACCCCGCCCCTCACACACCCTGAACAGGTGCAGATATACCCCGCCCCTCACACACCCCGTACAGGTGCAGATATACCCCGCCCCTCACACACCCCGTACAGGTACAGGTATACCCCGCCCCTCACACACCCCGTACAGGTGCATATATACCCCGCCCCTCACACACCCCGTACAGGTGCCCCTCCTACCCTCCAGGCAGGTACCGTACCTCCTTGTTCGTTCCTTCTTTGCTCTTCAATATCTTGAAAGAAGAAGAAAAATTATTCGCTCCGCTTCACCCTCAGTTTCTCAGGCAGACTTTGTACAGAAAGTACCCGCGGCGTCTCATTCTGCGTCTCATTCTGCGTCTCGTCTCTCCGTCTCACTCGTCTCCTCTCCTACCTGTCTCACTCATCTCCTCTCTCTCTCTGTCTCTCTCTCTCAGTGTCTCTCCACTCCTCTCTAGCTCTCTTCCTCTGTTGCTCTCTCTCTCACTCTCTCTCCTCGTCTCCTCTCTACCCTCTCTGTGTTCTCCTTTCTCTTCCTCCTTTTCCTCTCTCTATTCTTCTATCTTTCTCCTCTGTCACGCTCTCTTTCTCCTCCTCCCCTCTGTCACTCTCTCTCTTCCTCTCTCCCAGCCTCCCTCGCTCTTTCTTCCCGTCTGTCTCATTCCTTATCGCACTCGTCGTAATCTCTCTTTTTCTCTCTCTTCTCCCTTTATCAATGTCTCTCTCCTCCCCTTCTTAGATCAGTCTCTCTCTCTCTCTACTCTCTCTCTCTCCTCCCCTTTTTAGATCAGTATCTCTCTCTCTCTCCTCCCCTTTTTAGGTCAGTCTCTCTCTCTCCTCTCTCTCTCCTCCCCTTCTTAGATCAGTCTCTCTATCTCTCTCCTCCCCTTTTTAGGTCAGTCTCTCTCTCTCTCTTCCCCTTCTTAGGTCAGTCTCTCTCTCTCTCTCCTCCCCTTCTTAGGTCAGTCTCTCTCTCTCTTCCCCTTCTTAGGGCAGTCTCTCTCTCTCTCTCCTTCCCTTCTTAGGTCAGTCTCTCTCTCTCTCTCTCTCCCCCTTCTTAGGTCAGTCTCTTTCTCTCCTCCCCTTCTTAGGTCAGTATCTCTCTCTCTTTCCCCTCCCCTTCTTAGGTCAGTCTCTCTCTCTCTCGCTCTCTCTCCTCCACTTCTTAGGTCAGTCTCTCTCTCTCTCTCCTAACCTTCTTAGGTCAGTCTCTCTCTCGCTCCTCCCCTTCTTAGGTCAGTCTCTCTCTCCTCCCCTTCTTCGGTCAGTCTCTCTCTCTTCTCTTTCTCTCCTCCCCTTCTTCAGTCAGTCTCTCTCTCTCCTCCCCTTCTTAGGTCAGTCTCTCTCTCTCCTGCCTTTCTTAGGTCAGCCTCTCTCTCTCCCTCCTCCCCTTCTTAGGTCAGTCTCTCTCTCTCTCTCCTCTCCTTCTTAGGTCAGTCTCTCTCTCTCTCGCTCTCCTCTCCTTCTTAGGTCAGTCTCTCTCTCTCTCTCTCCTCTCCTTCTTAGGTCAGTCTCTCTCCCTTCTCTCTGTCTCCCCCCCCCCTCCCCTTTCCTAGTCTCGCTGTAATAATTTGGGGCACTATTGCACACAAACACCCATTGGAGTAAATTGGAGTATCCGCACGATAGTGCCCCGATCAGCACTATTGTAGATGAATGAATAACCCCCCAGGCTCGGTCTTCTTTCTCACTAACTCTCTGCTCTTTCCTCTCCCCGGACTATATGTTGAGCAGACCTCCTCCCAGCGCTCGGGGGGACATCAGCTCCATTCCAATAAAGGGGAGCTCGATCTTCTCCAGCATGGGGAAGAGGTCTTCCCAACATCTCAGCCTCTCTCTTCCCGTCTCTCACCTGCCAGCATCAGCATTGTGGCCGGTGACACTGCTTGGGCTTGCATGAGCTTTCACATCACACATGGCTACGAGGCACTGCAGGAGTTGGGCTACCATCCCTTAATCTTAGTGGGCTTGGCAGAGAGCACCGCTACTCGCCCCATAGTTCCCGGACCCGCCCCATGTAACCGCGGGCCAGACACGTTATCAATCTCTTAAAGGAGCAATCCCCCCTAACTAATCTCCATCCGGGGGTCCTGCAGAACTGAACGGCACTATTTAAACTCTGGGGACCCCCCTCCCATCCCAAAACTTACTGGTGAAGTTACCGGTCATGCTTCATGGTTTTCAAATGGGATTTTAATGGCCAGCCAATAGGAAGTCACAATCAATGGTGTTGCAGCTCCCTATTGGCCTGAAATTTGGAAGCCATTTTGTTTCCCCTGAGAGAGGTTTAAACCTGGTAACTTCCCGGTTAGGTATCTCTGTAACCGGGGTGTCCCTGGAGTTGAAATAGGCGGCGTTGGGCTCAGAGGGGGAGGAATTTCTCTTTTAAATCAGATTGTAAGCTCTTTGGCTCAGGTATTCACATGCTGCTGCACACATACACTGACCCACAGCACGGGACACATATATGAAGGGTTAATAGTTTGATAAAATCCCATCTCCTGTAAATGCTCAAAAATATCATCGTGGAAGCAGCAAGCGCAGTGAGAAGCCGGTCACAGGCCCGAAACATGCAGCTCCGGCGGCACAGAACGCCAACCTGGCAGGTAATCTCCCATCATGCAACAGGCTCTGCCTGGGGGTAGCAAGGAGCGGGTAATGTTACCAATACGTTGCTGTAACAGCGGATTTATCCCTGTTCAGGAAATGTGCCTCTAATCCAGCAGTGTGGTGGTTAACTGCTGATAGTCAATTAACCAACACCACCTGGCTGATTAGGTTTATTAGAAAAGCCTGCCTTTGAGACAGGAAGTGAGATTGTTCCTCAGTCTCACAAATTGTGGGACTGACCATAGGAACAGGTGTCTTGAGCTGCAGAGGGACTAGACTGCACGCTGCCAGCAAGACACAGGGGAAAGTACTTCTAAACCTGGATCCTGACATTGCCTTATCGCCCAAAGGTGTGGACACCAGAAGAACAAAGAAGCCTTCCTCTACAAGAGACAGATAAGACTTTCCTTTATAAGACTTTTTGTATATCTGCTCATATCAAGATATATGTTTGGGGCTGGGAGACATGCTTATCTAAAGGGAGTTGTGGACTGCATAGGTTTCACTACAAATACTCCAAAGTGGAACAGAAGCTTTGTTTGACCCCTTGTTTGCATATGTTTGGATGATTTTCTTGTGTTAAAGAAACGGGCGCAATAAAAGCCGTATTTAATTTCACCTTAAACAGTCTCCATTGCATACCTCTGCACATGTCCTCCTACAGTTGCATTGTTAACGGATTCAACATGTGATTGTTAGGCCAATAGTCAGTCACTTTAATGGTGATCTGCCCCCACTCCAAAGAAACCCCTACAGTATTCCCACTGCCTTCTATATCCCGTCATTTTATTAGACACATTATAGGGGTAATTGCTTCGCGTCCATCTTGGGTCTCTGATCCGTGTATCGCCAGCAGAGACTGGAGCGAAACACACTTCTATTCCCACTTCCTTTATGTAGATGATGTAGATTAGAGGGGCAGATTTCACATTAGGCCCGGGCCTGGGGTGGATAAATGTAAAGATGCAGCGCTCTCGGGGCTGATGGGAAGGCACATGCCTGTGGCGGCCGCCTTCTTACTCCCGCCCTCCTCCTCCTTCCTGTCATTTCGTCCCCAGCGTGACGTCCCGCGGCGTTCCGTTGCCACGTTATTGCTGTTGTGCTCTTTGATAAAGCGTGGGTTACCACGCGAAACGCGTAAGAGTGTTCTCTTACTGTTTTTAACGTGCCTTCAATACATTTTTGCACCTAGTTCCCTTGCAGTATTAGTCACATTTTTTCCAGCAGCAGATACACCGCCGCTTACTACTTCGCTTGCAGAGACTCCTGGGTAGGAGCACGCCGACAGCACCAGGAAATTCCACAAGGTCAGCAGTGAGTAACTTCATTACATTCTGTTACTTCATTCATGTGATCACCCAGTTCCCAACCACTCTGATTACCACACAAGATATACCTGTTGTAGGCTAGTGGTGTCTATATGGGTGGTGTTTAAGGGACATTCATATTTTGGATATTGGAATCCTGAGTTTATTGAGCTGTCTTTTGTATGGAAGAAAATGAAGATTCAAGCAATGTAACTTCAATACATGGTCCTCTCCTGGTTAGCATCGCTAGGGGTCTAGGAGTCGCGCTTAGCACCATTACCCTGGCCAAGGTCTGGGACAGGTGCGGTTCCCCCGGGCGTGGCGGTGGCATGGGTGACGTCTTCACTGGTGGCGAGGGTCAGTCCGTGCACGGGCGGGTGAGGAGTGGTCGGCAGTGCCGTGCCGGTCTCTGGCAGCAGAGTGGCTTTGCCAAGTCCTGCGGCGGGCCGGCCGGTAGGGAAAAGGTATGTGGAGTCTGTTCTAAAGATGCATACATGTGCGGGACCAGCGCGTTGGGGCGTCCTTTACCCGCGGACGTAAAGGAAGGAATCTGGGCAGGGGTTTGCGTGGAGATATTGTCCTTACCGGGCTATAGGGCGGCCTTAGCGAGGTCATGCAAGAAAGGCGAGGCTACAAAAGAGGACATAGAAAGACGGCGATATCCCTGTACGTTTGCCGATTGGACCCAGGCATTCTCCGGCCTCGCTGGCGTAACTGGCGAAAAATCTACCCACCTTTGCTCTGCCCTGTTCAAGTATCAGGACGTGATGGGGCGACGCGCAGCGGAACGGGGTGGCTCGCGCAGTGGAATTACAGCGGGATGGGGCGACGCGCAGCGGAACGGGGTGGCTCGCGCAGCGGAATTACAGCGGGATGGGGCGGCGCGCAGCGGAATTACAGCGGGATGGGGCGGCTCGCGCAGCGGAATTACAGCGGGATGGGGCGGCTCGCGCAGCGGAATTACAGCGGGATGGGGCGGCGCGCAGCGGAATTACAGCGGGATGGGGCGACGCGCAGCGGAATTACAGCGGGATGGGGCGGCGCGCGCAGCGGAATTACAGCGGGATGGGGCGGCGCGCGCAGCGGAATTACAGCGGGATGGGGCGGCGCGCAGCGGAATTACAGCGGGATGGGGCGGCTCGCAGCGGAATTACAGCGGGATGGGGCGGCGCGCAGCGGAATTACAGCGGGATGGGGCGGCGCGCAGCGGAATTACAGCGGGATGGGGCGGCGCGCGCAGCGGAATTACAGCGGGATGGGGCGGCGCGCAGCGGAACGGGGAGGCGGCGCGCGCAGCGGAATTACAGCGGGATGGGGCGGCGCGCAGCGGAATTACAGCGGGATGGGGCGGCGCGCGCAGCGGAATTACAGCGGGATGGGGCGACGCGCGCAGCGGAATTACAGCGGGATGGGGCGGCGCGCGCAGCGGAATTACAGCGGGATGGGGCGGCGCGCAGCGGAATTACAGCGGGATGGGGCGACGCGCAGCGGAATTACAGCGGGATGGGGCGGCGCGCAGCGGAATTACAGCGGGATGGGGCGGCGCGCGGAGCGGAATTACAGCGGGATGGGGCGACGCGCAGCGGAATTACAGCGGGATGGGGCGGCGCGCAGCGGAATTACAGCGGGATGGGGCGACGCGCAGCGGAATTACAGCGGGATGGGGCGACGCGCAGCGGAATTACAGCGGGATGGGGCGACGCGCAGCGGAATTACAGCGGGATGGGGCGGCGCGCAGCGGAATTACAGCGGGATGGGGCGGCGCGCAGCGGAATTACAGCGGGATGGGGCGGCGCGCAGCGGAATTACAGCGGGATGGGGCGGCGCGCGCAGCGGAATTACAGCGGGATGGGGCGGCGCGCGCAGCGGAATTACAGCGGGATGGGGCGGCGCGCAGCGGAATTACAGCGGGATGGGGCGGCGCGCGGCGGAATTACAGCGGGATGGGGCGACGCGCGGCGGAATTACAGCGGGATGGGGCGGCGCGCAGCGGAACGGGGCGACGCGCAGCGGAATTACAGCGGGATGGGGCGGCTCGCGCAGCGGAATTACAGCGGGATGGGGCGGCGCGCAGCGGAATTACAGCGGGATGGGGCGGCGCGCAGCGGAATTACAGCGGGATGGGGCGGTGGTTTCTATGACGAGCAGTTACGACAGAAAATGGCTGTCCACGAGCACTTATCTTGGATATGGATTTGTGGATCGAGCTCATGATGACGGGGAAGCGGCCTCCTTTCTTGGGGCATCCGACAGTGGGTCATCTTCTGGCCGGGCGGCAGGCAGTAGGAAGGGTAACTTCTGGGCCTTTAATGAGAGCCATGGTAACGACAGCGGTTGCAGATTCCGGCGTGAGTGTTAGTCCTGTGGGGGTCTCACATGGGGGTCTCACCCCGCAGGCCGATCCTTCCACATGGGGGGGTCTCATCCCGCAGGCTGATCCTTCCACATGGGGGGGTCTCATCCTGCAGGCCAATGCTTCCACATGGGGGTCTCACCTCGCAGGTCAATGCTTCCACATGGGGGGTCTCACCCCGCAGGACAATGCTTCCACATGGGGGTCTCACCCCGCAGGCTGATCCTTCCACATGGGGGGGTCTCACCCCGCAGGCCAATGCTTCCACATGGGGGGTCTCACCCCGCAGGCCGATCCTTCCACATGGGGGTCTCACCCCGCAGGACAATGCTTCCACATGGGGGTCTCACCCCGCAGGCCAATGCTTCCACATGGGGGGTCTCACCCCGCAGGCCGATCCTTCCACATGGGGGGTCTCACCCCGCAGGACAATGCTTCCACATGGGGGTCTCACCCCGCAGGCTGATCCTTCCACATGGGGGGGTCTCACCCCGCAGGCCAATGCTTCCACATGGGGGGTCTCACCCCGCAGGCCGATCCTTCCACATGGGGGTCTCACCCCGCAGCCCAATGCTTCCACATGGGGGGTCTCACCCCGCAGGCTGATCCTTCCACATGGGGGGGTCTCACCCCGCAGGCCAATGCTTCCACATGGGGGGTCTCACCCCGCAGGCTGATCCTTCCACATGGGGGGGTCTCATCCTGCAGGCCAATGCTTCCACATGGGGGGGTCTCACCCCGCAGGCCGATCCTTCCACATGGGGGTCTCACCCCGCAGCCCAATGCTTCCACATGGGGGTCTCACCCCGCAGGCCGATCCTTCCACATGGGGGTCTCACCTCGCAGGCCAATGCTTCCACATGGGGGTCTCACCCCGCAGCCCAATGCTGCCACATGGGGGTCTCACCCCGCAGGCCAATGCTTCCACATGGGGGGTCTCACCCCGCAGGCCGATCCTTCCACATGGGGGTCTCACCTCGCAGGCCAATGCTTCCACATGGGGGTCTCACCCCGCAGCCCAATGCTGCCACATGGGGGTCTCACCCCGCAGGCCAATGCTTCCACATGGGGGGTCTCACCCCGCAGGCCAATGCTTCCACATGGGGGTCTCGCCCCGCAGCCCAATGCTTCCACATGGGGGGTCTCACCCCGCAGCCCAATGCTTCCACATGGGGGTCTCGCCCCGCAGCCCACCGCTTCCACATGGAGGGTCTCACCCCGCAGCTCAATGCTGCCACATGGGGGTCTCACCCCGCAGGCCAATGCTTCCACATGGGGGTCTCACCCCGCAGGCCAATGCTTCCACATGGGGGGTCTCACCCCGCAGCCCAATGCTTCCACATGGGGGTCTCACCCCGCAGCCCAATGCCTCCACATGGGGGTCTCACCCCGCAGCCCAATGCTTCCACATGGGGGGTCTCACCCCACAGCCCAATGCTTCCACATGGGGGGTCTCACCCCGCAGCCCAATGCTTCCACATGGGGGTCTCACCCCGCAGGCCAATGCCTCCACATGGGGATCTCACCCCGCAGGCCAATGCCTCCACATGGGGATCTCACCCCGCAGCCCAATGCTTCCACATGGGGGGTCTCACCCCACAGCCCAATGCTTCCACATGGGGGTCTCACCCCACAGCCCAATGCTGCCACATGGGGGTCTCACCCCGTAGCCCAATGCTGCCACATGGGGGGTCTCACCCCACAGGCCAATGCTTCCACATGGGGGTCTCACCCCGCAGGCCAATGCTTCCACATGGGGGTCTCACCCCACAGCCCAATGCTGCCACATGGGGGTCTCACCCCGCAGCCCAATGCTTCCACATGGGGGTCCCACCCCGCAGGCCAATGCTTCCACATGGGGGTCTCACCCCGCAGCTCAATGCTTCCACATGGGGGTCTCACCCCGCAGCCCAATGCTGCCACATGGGGGTCTCACCCCGCAGGTCAATGCCTCCACATGGGGGTCTCACCCCGCAGCCCAATGCTGCCACATGGGGGTCTCACCCCGCAGCTCAATGCTTCCACATGGGGGGTCTCACCCCGCAGCCCAATGCTGCCACATGGGGGTCTCACCCCGCAGGCCAATGCTGCCACATGGGGGTCTCATACCGCAGCCCAATACTTCCACATGGGGGGTCTCACCCCGCAGGCCAATGCTTCCACATGGGGGGTCTCACCCCGCAGGTCAATGCCTCCACATGGGGAGTCTCACCCCGCAGGCCAATGCTTCCACATGGGGGTCTCACCCCGCAGCTCAATGCTTCCACATGGGGGTCTCACCCCGCAGCTCAATGCTTCCACATGGGGGTCTCACCCCGCAGCTCAATGCTTCCACATGGGGGTCTCACCCCGCAGGTCAATGCTTCCACATGGGGGTCTCACCCCGCAGGTCAATGCTTCCACATGGGGGGTCTCACCCCGCAGGCCAATGCATCCACATGGGGGTCTCACCTGCAGCCCAATGCTGCCACATGGGGGGTCTCACCCCGCAGGCCAATGCTTCCACATGGGGGTCTCACCCCGCAGGCCAATGCTTCCACATGGGGGGTCTCACCCCGCAGCCCAATGCTTCCACATGGGGGTCTCACCCCGCAGGCCAATGCTTCCACATGGGGGTCTCACCCCGCAGGCCAATGCTTCCACATGGGGGTCTCACCCCGCAGGCCAATGCTTCCACATGGGGGTCTCACCCCGCAGCTCAATGCTTCCACATGGGGGGTCTCACCCCGCAGGCCAATGCTTCCACATGGGGGTCTCACCCCGCAGCCCAATGCTTCCACATGGGGGTCTCACCCCGCAGCCCAATACTTCCACATGGGGGTCTCACCCCGCAGCCCAATGTTCCACATGGGGGTCTCACCCCACAGCCCAATGCCTCCACATGGGGGTCTCACCCCGCAGCCCAATGCTTCCACATGGGGGTCCCACCCCACAGGCCAATGCTGCCACATGGGGGTCTCACCCTGCAGGCCAATGCTTCCACATGGGGGGTCTCACCCCGCAGGCCAATGTATCCACATGGGGGGTCTCACCCCGCAGGCCAATGCATCCACATGGGGGTCTCACCCCGCAGCCCAATGCTTCCACATGGGGGTCCCACCCCGCAGCTCAATGCTTCCACATGGGGGTCTCACCCCGCAGCTCAATGCTGCCACATGGGGGTCTCACCTGCAGCCCAATGCTTCCACATGGGGGTCTCACCCCGCAGCCCAATGCTTCCACATGGGGGGTCTCACCCCGCAGCCCAATGCTTCCACATGGGGGTCTCATCCCGCAGCTCAATGCTTCCACATGGGGGTCTCACCTGCAGCCCAATGCTTCCACGTGGGGGTCTCACCCCGCAGGCCAATGCATCCACATGGGGAGCTCACCCCGCAGCCCAATGCTTCCACATGGGGGTCTCACCCCGTAGCTCAATGCTTCCACATGGGGGTCTCACCCCGCAGCCCAATGCTTCCACATGGGGGTCTCACCCCGCAGCTCAATGCATCCACATGGGGAGCTCACCCCGCAGCTCAATGCTTCCACATGGGGAGCTCACCCCGCAGCCCAATGCTGCCACATGGGGAGCTCACCCCGCAGCTCAATGCATCCACATGGGGAGCTCACCCCGCAGCTCAATGCTTCCACATGGGGGTCTCACCCCGCAGCCCAATGCTTCCACATGGGGGGTCTCACCCCGCAGCTCAATGCTTCCACATGGGGGTCTCACCCCGCAGCCCAATGCTTCCACATGGGGAGCTCACCCCGCAGCTCAATGCTTCCACATGGGGGTCTCACCCCGCAGCCCAATGCTTCCACATGGGGGGTCTCACCCCGCAGCTCAATGCTTCCACATGGGGGTCTCACCCCGCAGCCCAATGCTTCCACATGGGGGTCTCACCCCGCAGCCCAATGCTTCTACATGGGGGGAGTCACCCCGCAGGCCAATGCTGCCACATGGGGGTCTCAACCCGCAGCTCAATGCTTCCACATGGGGGGTCTCACCCCGCAGCTCAATGCTGCCACATGGGGGTCTCACCCCGCAGGCCAATGCTTCCACATGGGGGTCTCACCCCGCAGGACAATGCTTCCACATGGGGGTCTCACCCTGAAGGCCGATGCTACCACATCGGGGGTCTCACCTATTAAGGGACAGATATTAATTTGTCACTTACATTTACGATTAAGATGGTCATATTTAGTCTTGCCACGTCTGCATTGAGTGCCTGAATGTATTGATGTGACTCACGTGTGTGCAAGTATTAGTTAAGGAAAGTTATGAGTACATTTAGATATTGAGACAAGATTGAAACGTCGTTTGTATAAGGTTAATTTCACTCTGTCATAAAAATGTCAGCCGATTTACGACGGGGGCGGACTTCTGCTGGATCCATGAGGAAAGAATGTATTTAAGTCTGGGAAAAGGTTATGAAAATCAGATTTCAACAGAGGTGTGTTTGGACCGAACACGTGAATCTCATATTCCTGAACCAGTAGCCTCCCTGGGGAAACCATATGACATATGGTGATGTGTAGGTTTTCTTTTATGATTATATCCTATTTATTTTGAGAAACTGCCCTGCATTTTATTGTAATTATATGTTCTTGTAATACGTTTTTCTGTAACCCAAGCACTGTATTTATATATGTAGCAGGGCACCCTCCCTTGCCTCCTCCCTGGCAGTGGTCTCGTCGCTCGGCAGGGTTTGGTGGTTGCGTCCGCCTTATTGTGGTTGGCGCAGCCATATACAAACGAACTGTGTGAAAGGCGGCGGCCATCTTGCGGTTGGCGCTGCAGGAATTTCCTTCGTGGATTGGAGGCGGTGAAGGGAGAGTGTGTGTCTGGGGAGCTAGCCAAGCCCCCCTGGACAAGGCCAGACCCGTTCCCCATAGGCCCCAGTTAGTTCCCCTACACCGTGGTGAAGTATTGTAGGACCGGCCACTAGTAAGGGACCTGCCCTTAGTGTATGACAGAGAGCGAGAAGCGACGCTGACGGACCTCCACGGAGGGATCACTGGGAGGCGTGGCGGATGTAAGGTAAGAGGGGATTGTGTCGGGTCCCTGCATCGTGAGACCACGTTTGCGGCCTGTCTACAAATCCCCTGGTGTACTCGAGTGCCCAGGAAGGTACCCACGTGCACCAACACTACACGGGGAGGGGAGCGCTGCCCTCACATATCCCTTTGGGAGGGATTGTTCTGCTGGACGCCGGGTTCTAGGTGCTCAGGGCACCCTCAGCACTGTGGGGAACAATTACCATCTGTTATTATTTGTTGTGTACTGTAATATGAAAAGTGCTATGGGACCAGAGTAAAGTGTGTTGCATATACATTGTTGATTGTGGATATTGGAAGTATACCTGTTCCCGTGAGGGGCTATCCTGCCAACGCTGGGATCCTCACGGGTGGAGGCGCTGCACCAGCCACCCCAGGCTCCCCAAGCGCGGAGGCTCAGGCCTCTTGCAGCCTAGCAGGTTAGCACCATAACACCCGTATGAGCCAAATCTCCCTTGGGAAGAGGGAAGGGTGTTACATATATATATGTAATATATATATATACAGTGGTTGACAAATCACCAAAAAATCTACTCGCCACACAAAAAAATCTACTCGCCACCTAGTATCAAACGTGTGCTGCTTGGGCCAATATTTACTCGCCCGGGGGTTAAATCCACTCGCCCGGGGCGAGCAAATGTATAGGTTTGTCGAACATGGTATATATGTATATATATGTATATATATATATTAAAACATTTAATAAGTGATGCTTTGGGCTCTGATTGAACTGTTGCACGCTGTGGAGAGAGTACTTATGTTTTCGGACACATTTTGCTACAACCGATTTTTGGTGTGTTAAAGTGCATAGTTTTTCCTATAATAAACAGGGACCTGGGACCCTCGCAAATTAATTTGACATCTCTTATTTGCATATCCCAGGTGGTGGAAGTGTATAGATATTATTGCAATTGAGTAAGGGGTTAATATTAAATCACTGGTGGTACCTTGTGCAGGCGAAAGGTGAGTTGGCTAGAGTAGCATTAGCCCAGATTGCATATCTAAGTCACATGCTCACTTGTGTGCGGTTCGTGGAGGGGGTTTATTGGAACAGATTTAGGAGAGATATAACTCATTTGAGGTTGAGTACACCCTCTTTGAATTCTATGGTTTTACATAGCAGGACATAATAACAATCATCTGTTCCTTAGCAGGTCTTAAAATTAGGTAAATACAACCTCAGATGAACAACAGCACATGACATATTACACCGTGTCATGATTTATTTAACAAAAAGAAAGCCAAAATGGAGAAGCCATGTGTGAAAAACTAAGTACACATTATGATTCAATAGCTTGTAGAACCACCTTTAGCAGCAATAACTTTAAGTAATCGTTTTCTGCATGACTTTATCAGTCTCTCACATCGTTGTGGAGGAATTTTGGCACACTCTTCTTTACAACGTTGCTTCAGTTCATTGAGGTTTGTGGGCATTTATTTATGCACAGCTCTCTTAAGGTCCAGCCACAGCATTTCAATCGGGTTGAGGTCTGGACTTTGACTGGGCCATTGCCACAGACTCTAGAATACTTTGGTATACAGAGGAGTTCATGGTCGACTCAATGACTGCAAGCTTCCCAGGTCCTGTGGCTGCAAAACAAGCCCAAATCATCACCCCTCTACACCGTGCTTGACAGTTGGTATAAGGTGTTTGTGCTGATATGCTGTGTTTGGTTTTCGCCAAAAGTGGCGCTGTACATTATGGCCAAACATCTCCACTTTGGTCTCGTCTGTCGAAAGGACATTGTTCCAGAAGTCTTGTGGTTTGTTCAGATGCAACTTTGCAAACCTAAGCCGTGCTGCCATGTTCTTTTTAGAGAGAAGAGGCTTTCTCCTGGCAACCCTCCCAAACAAACCATACTTGTTCAGTCTTTTTCTAATTGTACTGTCATGAACTTTAACATTTAACATGCTAACTGAGGCCTGTAGATTCTGAGATGTAACTCTTGGGGTTTTTGCAATTTCTCTGAGCATTGCACGGTCTGACCGTGGGGTGAATTTGCTGGGACGTCCACTCCTGGGAAGATTGGCAACTGTCTTGAATGTTTTCCCCTTTTGAATAATCTTTCTCACTGTAGAATGATGTACTTTAAATTGTTTGGAAATAGCCTTATAACCCTTCCCAGATTGATGGGCAGCAACAATTGCTTCTCTAAGATCATTGCTGATGTCTTTCCTCCTTGGCATTGTGTAAACACACACCTGAATGCTCCAGACCAGCAAACTGCTAAAACTTCAGCTTTTATAGAGGTGGTCACACTTGCTGATGATCAATTAATCAAGGGCATTTGATTAGCAGCACCTGTCTGCTACTTAGCATCTTAATTCCTATAGAAGCAGTAAGGGGGTACTTAGTTTTACACACACGGCTTCTCCATTTTGGCTTTATTTTTGTTAAATAAATCATGACACGGTGTAATGTGTCATGTGTTGTTGTTCATCTGAGGTTGTATTTACCTAATTTTAAGACCTGCTAAGGAACAGATGATTGTTATTATGTCCTGATATGTAAAACCATAGAATTCAAAGAGGGTGTACTTTCTTTTTCACACCACTGTACATACATACATACATACATACATACATACATACACACATACATACATACATACATACATACATACATACATACATACATACACACATACATACATACATACATACATACATACATACATACATACATGTCAGGCTCTGGATCCTGGTGTCTTGATGTCAGCACACAGTCGTTTTGTGTGCTCAAGAGTCTCTGGCAACGCAATTCTCAGCAGGTGGCTTTCAACCTGTCTGATGAGCCAGGTGGAGACTGGTTAATTGCCTTTGGCTGCAATTAACCAGCTCCCTGCTGGATTCCTCAGACTACTAGAGGCTTTCTGTTGCAGCCTAATTTAGACCGGGTTACGTCCCTGTTACATATATAAAGTAAGGTGACCCTGTGACTGCAGAGTATCAGGGACAGGCTCACACAGTCCTGGGTGTATATGTAATGTAGTGTGACCGCCTGACTGCAGAGTATCAGGGACAGGCTCACATAGTCCTGGGTGTATATGTAATATAGGGTGACCTGACTGCTTAGTATCAGGGACAGGCTCGCACAGTCCTGGGTTTATATGTAATATAGGGTGACCTGACTGCTGAGTATCAGGGACAGGCTCACACAGTCCTGGGTTTATATCTTACACGGCATTCTAGGAGTTTCAAGGCTGACGCTCTAGAAAAGACCCCTGGACTGACAGTCAGAGAAAATAAAAGAAAACATGTCTAAAACAGCAATAACCTGTGTATTGGGACATTCTGGCGTTATATCCAATCCCACGTGGGTTACACAGCACCCCCCCCCCACCCTTCGTGTTAGTCTCACAGAATGAGCAGGCGGAGCGTGGAAAGGGAACAGCCAGTGACAGCCACAGCCACAAAGTAAAGACCACGTTCTGCTTACCTCTTCCGACCCCGAGCCGAAGATCAACAGGTCGAAGGGTATGGCGGCCACCATGTCGATGAGGAACCAGCCTTTGAAGTAGTGGATGGCTATCTTGCCCGGGTGGCTGACCACTTCTTCGTTGCTGTTGACGTAGGTGGTGCGGAAGTTGATGAGGATGTCGATGATGAACATGATGTCCACCATCAGGTCCACCACGCTCAGGGGGTTGCAGGAGTAGCCGCAGGGGTCCTTGAACAGCTCCTCCGTGTCGTTTAGTAGGAAGGCCGCGGAGTAGGGGGTGAAGATGGCCGTGTATATGACCAGGAGCAGGATCAGCCAGTCCCACACGGCCTTGAAAGGGCTGTAGTGGAGGATGGTCCATTTATGGATGCGAGGAGCCTGCAGTTTGTACTCGGGTAGGACATCCGCTCCCAGCGATAGGACCTGTGGGGACAGCGAGGGAAGAATGAGCACCCTGCTACCTGAGGACATCTTACTACCCATTCAGGTGAACGGGGACAATGAGGGGGAACGGGGACACCGGAGGGGGAACGGGGACACCGGAGGGGGAACGGGGACACCGGAGGGGGAACGGGGACACCGGAGGGGGAACGGGGACAATGAGGGGGAACGGGGACAATGAGGGGGAACGGGGACAATGAAGGGGAACGGGGACAATGAGGGGGAACGGGGACAATGAGGGGGAACGGGGACAATGAGGGGGAACGGGCAGGAAGGTTTCTTGGGACTATTCCAGGGGCGGCCAACTCCGGTCCTCAAGGGCCACCAACAGTTCAGGTTTACAGGATATCCCTGCTTCAGCACAGGTGGCTCCATCAGTCCCAGATTCAGCCCAAGTTGTTCAGTCTCCTTTACTGAGCCACTAATTTAACCACCTGGGCTGAAGCAGGCATATCCTTAAAACCTGACCTGTTGGTGGCCCTTGAGGATTGGAGTTGGCTACTCCTGGCCTATGAGTTTATGGAACTCTAGGTTCATAACACAAGTTTAATAGCCAGGCCGGCACGGTTCTGTCTGATGCCACCAATACAACAACATGGAGACAAATGCTAACTAAACCTGTCACATTGTGGTACAAGGAGAGACAAATAAGGACCTCGCTGGCATGGAGATGGGACATTACAGCTTCTGAGTGAGTGACCCCTCGCTATATAAGAACCTCGCTGGCATGGGGATGTGACATTACAGCTTCTGAGTGAGTGTCCCCTCGCTATATAAGAACCTCGCTGGCATGGAGATGTGACATTACAGCTTCTGAGTGAGTGTCCCCTCGCTATATAAGAACCTCGCTGCCATGGAGATGTGACATTACAGCTTCTGAGTGAGTGTCCCCTTACTATATAAGAACCTCGCTGGCATGGAGATGTGACATTACAGCTTCTGAGTGAGTGTCCCCTCGCTATATAAGAACCTCGCTGGCATGGAGATGTGACATTACAGCTTCTGAGTGAGTGACCCCTCGCTATATAAGAACCTCGCTGGCATGGGGATGTGACATTACAGCTTCTGAGTGAGTGTCCCCTCGCTATATAAGAACCTCGCTGGCATGGGGATGTGACATTACAGCTTCTGAGTGAGTGACCCCTCGCTATATAAGAACCTCGCTGCCATGGAGATGTGACATTACAGCTTCTGAGTGAGTGTCCCCTCGCTATATAAGAACCTCGCTGGCATGGAGATGTGACATTACAGCTTCTGAGTGAGTGTCCCCTCGCTATATAAGAACCTCGCTGGCATGGAGATGTGACATTACAGCTTCTGAGTGAGTGTCCCCTCGCTATATAAGAACCTCGCTGGCATGGAGATGTGACATTACAGCTTCTGAGTGAGAGTCCCCTCGCTATATAAGAACCTCGCTGCCATGGAGATGTGACATTACAGCTTCTGAGTGAGTGTCCCCTTACTATATAAGAACCTCGCTGGCATGGAGATGTGACATTACAGCTTCTGAGTGAGTGTCCCCTCGCTATATAAGAACCTCGCTGGCATGGAGATGTGACATTACAGTTTCTGAGTGAGTGACCCCTCGCTATATAAGAACCTCGCTGGCATGGGGATGTGACATTACAGCTTCTGAGTGAGTGTCCCCTCGCTATATAAGAATCTCGCTGGCATGGAGATGTGACATTACAGCTTCTGAGTGAGTGTCCCCTCGCTATATAAGGACCTCGCTGGCATGGAGATGTGACATTACAGCTTCTGAGTGAGTGACCCCTCGCTATATAAGAATCTCGCTGGCATGGACATGTGACATTACAGCTTCTGAGTGAGTGTCCCCTCGCTATATAAGAACCTCGCTGGCATGGAGATGGGACATTACAGCTTCTGAGTGAGTGTCCCCTCGCTATATAAGAATATCGCTGGCATGGGGATGTGACATTACAGCTTCTGAGTGAGTGTCCCCTCGCTATATAAGAACCTCGCTGGCATGGACATGTGACATTACAGCTTCTGAGTGAGTGACCCCTCGCTATATATGAATCTCGCTGGCATGGAGATGTGACATTACAGCTTCTGAGTGAGTGTCCCCTCGCTATATAAGAACCTCGCTGGCATGGAGATGTGACATTACAGCTTCTGAGTGAGTGACCCCTCGCTATATAAGGATCTCGCTGGCATGGAGATGGGACATTACAGCTTCTGAGTGAGTGTCCCCTCGCTATATAAGAACCTCGCTGGCATGGCGATGTGACATTACAGCTTCTGAGTGAGTGTCCCCTCGCTATATAAGAACTTCGCTGGCATGGAGATGTGACATTACAGCTTCTGAGTGAGTGACCCCTCGCTATATAAGAACCTCGCTGGCATGGAGATGTGACATTACAGCTTCTGAGTGAGTGTCCCCTCGCTATATAAGAACCTCGCTGGCATGGAGATGTGACATTACAGCTTCTGAGTGAGTGTCCCCTCGCTATATAAGAACCTCGCTGGCATGGAGATGTGACATTACAGCTTCTGAGTGAGAGTCCCCTCGCTATATAAGAACCTCGCTGGCATGGAGATGTGACATTACAGCTTCTGAGTGAGTGTCCCCTCGCTATATAAGAACCTCGCTGGCATGGGGATGTGACATTACAGCTTCTGAGTGAGTGTCCCCTCGCTATATAAGAACCTCGCTGGCATGGACATGTGACATTACAGCTTCTGAGTGAGAGTCCCCTCGCTATATAAGAACCTCGCTGCCATGGAGATGTGACATTACAGCTTCTGAGTGAGAGTCCCCTCGCTATATAAGAACCTCGCTGGCATGGAGATGTGACATTACAGCTTCTGAGTGAGAGTCCCCTCGCTATATAAGAACCTCGCTGCCATGGAGATGTGACATTACAGCTTCTGAGTGAGTGACCCCTCGCTATATAAGAACCTCGCTGGCATGGACATGTGACATTACAGCTTCTGAGTGAGTGTCCCCTCGCTATATAAGAACCTCGCTGGCATGGACATGTGACATTACAGCTTCTGAGTGAGTGTCCCCTCGCTATATAAGAACATCGCTGGCATGGACATGTGACATTACAGCTTCTGAGTGAGTGTCCCCTCGCTATATAAGAACCTCGCTGGCATGGAGATGTGACATTACAGCTTCTGAGTGAGTGTCCCCTCGCTATATAAGAACCTCGCTGCCATGGAGATGTGACATTACAGCTTCTGAGTGAGTGTCCCCTCGCTATATAAGAACCTCGCTGGCATGGACATGTGACATTACAGCTTCTGAGTGAGTGACCCCTCGCTATATATGAATCTCGCTGGCATGGAGATGTGACATTACAGCTTCTGAGTGAGTGTCCCCTCGCTATATAAGAACCTCGCTGGCATGGAGATGTGACATTACAGCTTCTGAGTGAGTGACCCCTCGCTATATAAGGATCTCGCTGGCATGGAGATGGGACATTACAGCTTCTGAGTGAGTGTCCCCTCGCTATATAAGAACCTCGCTGGCATGGCGATGTGACATTACAGCTTCTGAGTGAGTGTCCCCTCGCTATATAAGAACCTCGCTGGCATGGAGATGTGACATTACAGCTTCTGAGTGAGTGACCCCTCGCTATATAAGAACCTCGCTGGCATGGAGATGTGACATTACAGCTTCTGAGTGAGTGTCCCCTCGCTATATAAGAACCTCGCTGGCATGGAGATGTGACATTACAGCTTCTGAGTGAGTGTCCCCTCGCTATATAAGAACCTCGCTGGCATGGAGATGTGACATTACAGCTTCTGAGTGAGTGTCCCCTCGCTATATAAGAACCTCGCTGGCATGGAGATGTGACATTACAGCTTCTGAGTGAGTGTCCCCTCGCTATATAAGAACCTCGCTGGCATGGGGATGTGACATTACAGCTTCTGAGTGAGTGTCCCCTCGCTATATAAGAACCTTGCTGGCATGGACATGTGACATTACAGCTTCTGAGTGAGAGTCCCCTCGCTATATAAGAACCTCGCTGCCATGGAGATGTGACATTACAGCTTCTGAGTGAGAGTCCCCTCGCTATATAAGAACCTCGCTGCCATGGAGATGTGACATTACAGCTTCTGAGTGAGAGTCCCCTCGCTATATAAGAACCTCGCTGCCATGGAGATGTGACATTACAGCTTCTGAGTGAGAGTCCCCTCGCTATATAAGAACCTCGCTGCCATGGAGATGTGACATTACAGCTTCTGAGTGAGTGACCCCTCGCTATATAAGAACCTCGCTGGCATGGACATGTGACATTACAGCTTCTGAGTGAGTGTCCCCTCGCTATATAAGAACCTCGCTGGCATGGACATGTGACATTACAGCTTCTGAGTGAGTGTCCCCTCGCTATATAAGAACATCGCTGGCATGGACATGTGACATTACAGCTTCTGAGTGAGTGTCCCCTCGCTATATAAGAACCTCGCTGGCATGGAGATGTGACATTACAGCTTCTGAGTGAGTGTCCCCTCGCTATATAAGAACCTCGCTGCCATGGAGATGTGACATTACAGCTTCTGAGTGAGTGACCCCTCGCTATATAAGAACCTCGCTGGCATGGACATGTGACATTACAGCTTCTGAGTGAGTGTCCCCTCGCTATATAAGAACATCGCTGGCATGGACATGTGACATTACAGCTTCTGAGTGAGTGTCCCCTCGCTATATAAGAACATCGCTGGCATGGACATGTGACATTACAGCTTCTGAGTGAGTGTCCCCTCGCTATATAAGAACCTCGCTGGCATGGGGATGTGACATTACAGCTTCTGAGTGAGTGACCCCTCGCTATATAAGAACATCGCTGCCATGAAGATGTGACATTACAGCTTCTGAGTGAGTGTCCCCTCGCTATATAAGAACCTCGCTGGCATGGAGATGTGACATTACAGCTTCTGAGTGAGTGTCCCCTCGCTATATAAGAACCTCGCTGGTATGGAGATGTGACATTACAGCTTCTGAGTGAGTGTCCCCTTGGGACTCTCATTTTCTTTACAGAATTCGCTTGCGCTTTCAGCAGCTTTTATCGGTCCCCGTGGCTTGGAGTGACACTGGAGGTCCCCGTGGCTTGGAGTGACACTGGAGGACCCCGTGGCTTGGAGTGACACTGGAGGTCCCCGTGGCTTGGAGTGACACTGGAGGTCCCCGTGGCTTGGAGTGACACTGGAGGTCCCCGTGGCTTGGAGTGACACTGGAGGTCCCCGTGGCTTGGAGTGACACTGGAGGTCCCCGTGGCTTGGAGTGACACTGGAGGTCCCCGTGGGGAGGCCGATTTAACGGCAGAGTACATCCTAAAAATCTTATGTTTTCGTCACATTTTTTGAAAGATTGTTTCCTTTTTAAGCATTAATAAATATATTGATTATTATTATTAATTATAAGCCACTTTGCTGATATACTTGGTGGTACGGGGCGTTCAGGAGATATACATATCAATGTCATTTCACAACTAAATAATCCAGCAGCAGCAGCAGCAGCAGCAGCGATACTTCTAATGTTAAAGATAAATCTCTGCGCAAAAACTCAGTCTGCAAAGAAAACCTCACATCTCAGTATCACCCGCCTTTCACACCCTGTCACCCGCTGTCACCCGCCTTTCACACCCTGTCACCCGCTGTCACCCGCCTTTCACACCCTGTCACCCGCTGTCACCCGCCTTTCACACCCTGTCACCCGCTGTCACCCGCCTTTCACACCCTGTCACCCGCTGTCACCCGCCTTTCACACCCTGTCACCCGCCTTTCACACCCTGTAACCCGCCTTTCACACCCTGTCACCCGCTGTCACCCGCCTTTCACACCCTGTCACCCGCTGTCACCCGCCTTTCACACCCTGTCACCCGCTGTCCCTGCCTTTCACACCCTGTCACCCACTGTCACCCGCCTTTCACACCCTGTCACCTGCCTTTCACATCCTGTCACCCGCTGTCACCCGCCTTTCACATCCTGTCACCCGCTGTCATACCCTGTCACCCGCTGTCACGACATGCTTCCGATAAGTGACATCACAGGAGTAAAGGATGAGAAGTGAATCTCTTGATGGTGCTTCTAAATCCAGGATTGTGCAATGTTGGCAATAATGCCTAGGAGACCGGGGTATGTTAATTGAATAATAAATGTGTAGATGTGTGACAGGGTATATGGCTCACCATATAAAGCCTAACATGGACAGAACAAATATAACCACTCTTAAAAGCGAAACCACATGGAAGCCCTTATATAAAGAGACTCCTAGTGCAATCACTATGTGGATAGAAAGTATCCTGTATGATAGGCTGGAGCCCTGCAAATACCCTATAGTCACAATAACAATAAACATAGTAGGTCACTCACATAGTAAACCCCTTCTGCTCCATGACAGCGTGCATCCGTTCCGTTTTGTAGATAGAGTATGCGTAGAAAGATGGTGGAGCACTGCAAAAAAATAGGGCTGGAGGCAGATCCGTGAAAGATAAAAATGCTTTAATCCAAATGCATGGTAGCAACAGCTACATTAAAAGGGTCCTCTAACGCGTTTCGCGCTTTAGTTGCGCTTTATCTTTGATAAAGCGCTACTAAAGCGCGAAACGCGTTAGAGGACCCTTTTAATGTAGCTGTTGCTACCATGCATTTGGATTAAAGCATTTTTATCTTTCACGGATCTGCCTCCAGCCCTATAATTTTGCAGTGCTCCACCATCTTTCTACACATCACAGGAGTAGACTGTTGGAGAGACGCAGAACACGGAACCCAGACGCAGAACACGGAGCCCAGACGCAGAACACTGAGCCCAGACGCAGAACACGGAGCCCAGACGCAGAACACGGAACCCAGACGCAGAACACAGAGCTCGTCGGCACACAGAGACACACCCCCTACAATCTATCCTAAATGCTGCTGCCAGAATCACTCTACTCTTTCCTAGATCTGTCTCCGCATCTCCCCTCCTGAAATCCCTCTCCTGGCCTCCGATCAAATCCCACATCTCACACTCCATTCTTCTCCTCACTTTTAAAGCTTTACACTCTTCTGCTCCTCCTTACATCTCAGCCCTAATTTCTCGCTATGCACCCTCCAGACTCTTGCGTTCTTCTCAAGGATGTCTTCTTTCTACCCCCTTTGTATCTAAAGCCCTCTCTCGCCTTAAACCTTTTTCACTGACTGCTCCACACCTCTGGTATGCCCTTCCCCTCAGTACCCGACTAGCACCCTCTCTATCCACCTTTAATACCCAACTTAAGACACACTTGCTTAAAGAAGCATATGAATAGCACTGTGGATATTCTGAACACATGATACATAAAGCTTGGCCCCCTGCAGACGCACTTACCAGAACTCCCTCCTACTGTCTCTGTACGTTCTCCCTACCTACCAATTAGACTGTAAGCTCCTCGGGGCAGGGACTCCTCTTCCTAAATGTTAATTTATATTATTTGTTATTTATATGATTGTCACATGTATTACTGCTGTGAAGTATACCAGTTGAAAATTAAAATGAATAAACACACAATCCCAGCAATCTCTAAACCCCAGAACCCACCCACTTTATAAGTAGCGGTGTTTCCATGTTCCTGGCAGGACAGGCCACTGAGACCGTTCTCCCTCCAGCGGGGGGTGTGAGAATACCCACAGGTAGTGTTAGGACCTGCTTACTGGTCATAGAGTGACGTGGCTGCATACTGGTCATACCGTGACGTGGCTGCATACTGGTCATGCCGTGACGTGGCTGCATACTGGTCATGCCGTGACGTGGCTGCAAACTGGTCGTGACGTGGCTGCATACTGGTCATGGCCATGCCGTGACATGGCTGCATACTGGCCATGCCGTGACGTGGCTGCATACTGGTCATGCCGTGACGTGGCTGCATACTGGTCGTGCCGTGACGTGGCTGCATACTGGTCATGCCGTGCCGTGGCTGCATACTGGTCGTGCCATGCCGTGGCTGCAAACTTGTCATGACGTGGCTGCATACTGGTCATGCCGTGACGTGGCTGAATACTGGTCGTGCCGTGACGTGGCTGCAAACTGGTCGTGACGTGGCTGCATACTGGTCATGCCGTGACGTGGCTGCATACTGGTCATGCCGTGACGTGGCTGCAGACTGGTCATGCCATGACGTGGCTGCAGACTGGTCATGCCATGACGTGGCTACATACTGGTCATGCCACGACGTGGCTACATACTGGTCATGCCATGACGTGGCTGCATACTGGTCGTGACGTGGCTGCATACTGGCCATGCCGTGACGTGGCTGCATACTGTATGCATACACTGACAGCATGACACTTTCCTCCGCACTGTGTCACTGTATCACACAGTGCACGGGCAGGGTGACACTTTCCTCCGCACTGTGTCACTGTATCACACAGTGCACAGGCAGGGTGACACTTTCCTCCGCACTGTGTCACTGTATCACACAGTGCACGGGCAGGGTGACACTTTCCTCCGCACTGCGTCACTTCCTCCGCACTGTGTCACTATATCACACAGTGCACAGGCAGGGTGACACTTTCCTCCGCACTGTGTCACTGTATCACACAGTGCACGGGCAGGGTGACACTTTCCTCCGCACTGTGTCACTGTATCACACAGTGCACAGGCAGGGTGTGACACTTTCCTCCGCACTGCATCACTGTATCACACAGTGCACAGGCAGGGTGACACTTTCATCCGCACTGTGTCACTGTATCACACAGTGCACAGGCAGGGTGTGACACTTTCCTCCGCACTGTGTCACTGTATCACACAGTGCACAGGCAGGGTGTGACACTTTCCTCCGCACTGCATCACTGTATCACACAGTGCACAGGCAGGGTGACACTTTCATCCGCACTGTGTCACTGTATCACACAGTGCACAGGCAGGGTGTGACACTTTCCTCCGCACTGTGTCACTGTATCACACAGTGCACAGGCAGGGTGACACTTTCCTCCGCACTGTGTCACTGTATCACACAGTGCACAGGCAGGGTGACACTTTCCTCCGCACTGTGTCACTGTATCACACAGTGCACAGGCAGGGTGTGACACTTTCCTCCGCACTGTGTCACTGTATCACACAGTGCACAGGCAGGGTGACACTTTCCTCCGCACTGTGTCACTGTATCACACAGTGCACAGGCAGGGTGACACTTTCCTCCGCACTGGCTGCATACTGGTCATGCCGTGACGTGGCTGCATACTGGTCATGCCGTGACGTGGCTGCAGACTGGTCATGCCATGACGTGGCTGCAGACTGGTCATGCCATGACGTGGCTACATACTGGTCATGCCACGACGTGGCTACATACTGGTCATGCCATGACGTGGCTGCATACTGGTCGTGACGTGGCTGCATACTGGCCATGCCGTGACGTGGCTGCTTACTGGTCATACCGTGACGTGGCTGCTTACTGGTCATACCGTGACGTGGCTGCATACTGGCCATGCTGTGACGTGGCTGCATACTGGTCATGCCGTGACGTGGCTGCATACTGGTCATGCCGTGACGTGGCTGCTTACTGGTCATACAGTGGCTTGGCTGCATACTGGTCATACCGTGACGTGGCTGCATACTGGCCATGCTGTTACGTGGCTGCATACTGGTCATACAGTGACGTGGCTGCATACTGGTCATACCGTGACGTGGCTGCATACTGGCCATGCTGTGACGTGGCTGCTTACTGGTCATAGAGTGACGTGGCTGCATACTGGTCATACCGTGACGTGGCTGCATACTGGTCATGCCGTGACGTGGCTGCATACTGGTCATGCCGTGACGTGGCTGCAAACTGGTCGTGACGTGGCTGCATACTGGTCATGGCCATGCCGTGACATGGCTGCATACTGGCCATGCCGTGACGTGGCTGCATACTGGTCATGCCGTGACGTGGCTGCATACTGGTCGTGCCGTGACGTGGCTGCATACTGGTCATGCCGTGCCGTGGCTGCATACTGGTCGTGCCATGCCGTGGCTGCAAACTTGTCATGACGTGGCTGCATACTGGTCATGCCGTGACGTGGCTGAATACTGGTCGTGCCGTGACGTGGCTGCAAACTGGCCGTGACGTGGCTGCATACTGGTCATGCCGTGACGTGGCTGCATACTGGTCATGCCGTGACGTGGCTGCAGACTGGTCATGCCATGACGTGGCTGCAGACTGGTCATGCCATGACGTGGCTACATACTGGTCATGCCACGACGTGGCTACATACTGGTCATGCCATGACGTGGCTGCATACTGGTCGTGACGTGGCTGCATACTGGTCATGCCGTGACGTGGCTGCAAACTGGTCGTGACGTGGCTGCATACTGGTCATGCCGTGCCGTGGCTGCATACTGGTCGTGCCATGCCGTGGCTGCAAACTTGTCGTGACGTGGCTGCATACTGGTCATGCCGTGACGTGGCTGCATACTGGTCGTGCCGTGACGTGGCTGCATACTGGTCGTGCCGTGACGTGGCTGCATACTGGTCATGCCATGCCGTGGCTGCATACTGATCATGCAGTGCCGTGGCTGCAAACTGGCCGTGCCGTGGCTGCATACTGGTCATGCCGTGACGTGGCTGCATACTGATCATGCAGTGCCGTGGCTGCAAACTGGCCGTGCCGTGGCTGCATACTGGTCATGCCGTGACGTGGCTGCATACTGGTCATGCCGTGCCGTGGCTGCATACTGGTCATGCCGTGCCGTGGCTGCATACTGGTCATGCCGTGACGTGGCTGCATACTGGTCATGCCGTGACGTGGCTGCATACTGGTCATGCCGTGACGTGGCTGCATACTGGCCATGCCGTGACGTGGCTGCATACTGGCCATGCCGTGACGTGGCTGCATACTGGTCATGCCGTGACGTGGCTGCATACTGATCATGCCGTGACGTGGCTGCATACTGATCATGCCGTGACGTGGCTGCATACTGGTCATGCCGTGACGTGGCTGCATACTGGTCATGCCGTGACGTGGCTGCATACTGGTCATGCCGTGACGTGGCTGCATACTGGCCATGCCGTGACGTGGCTGCATACTGGCCATGCCGTGACGTGGCTGCATACTGGTCATGCCGTGACGTGGCTGCATACTGATCATGCCGTGACGTGGCTGCATACTGATCATGCCGTGACGTGGCTGCATACTGGTCATGCCGTGACGTGGCTGCATACTGGTCATGCCGTGACGTGGCTGCATACTGGTCATGTCGTGACGTGGCTGCATACTGATCATGCCGTGACGTGGCTGCATACTGGTCATGCCGTGACGTGGCTGCATACTGGTCATGCCGTGACGTGGCTGCATACTGGTCATGCCGTGACGTGGCTGCATACTGGTCATGCCGTGACGTGGCTGCATACTGGTCATGCCGTGACGTGGCTGCATACTGATCATGCCGTGACGTGGCTGCATACTGATCATGCCGTGACGTGGCTGCATACTGATCATGCCGTGACGGGGCTGCAGGCTTATAACGCTTTGGCCAAAGGGTTTCACTAAATGACCCTTACTCGTGTGATACTAACATTGAAGTATTGTACTATGTGTTTTGTCACATTGGCTGCAGCACTGGGTATTTCTGTCTGGATTAGCTATCCTATTAACTGTGTCTGTGCGTCACTGTGGCAATGTCATACACTGACAGCATGACACTTTCCTCCGCACTGTGTCACTGTATCACACAGTGCACGGGCAGGGTGACACTTTCCTCCGCACTGTGTCACTGTATCACACAGTGCACGGGCAGGGTGACACTTTCCTCCGCACTGTGTCACTGTATCACACAGTGCACAGGCAGGGTGACACTTTCCTCCGCACTGTGTCACTGTATCACACAGTGCACGGGCAGGGTGACACTTTCCTCCGCACTGTGTCACTGTATCACACAGTGCACAGGCAGGGTGACACTTTCCTCCGCACTGTGTCACTGTATCACACAGTGCACGGGCAGGGTGACACTTTCCTCCGCACTGCGTCACTTCCTCCGCACTGTGTCACTATATCACACAGTGCACAGGCAGGGTGACACTTTCCTCCGCACTGTGTCACTGTATCACACAGTGCACGGGCAGGGTGACACTTTCCTCCGCACTGTGTCACTGTATCACACAGTGCACAGGCAGGGTGTGACACTTTCCTCCGCACTGCATCACTGTATCACACAGTGCACAGGCAGGGTGACACTTTCATCCGCACTGTGTCACTGTATCACACAGTGCACAGGCAGGGTGTGACACTTTCCTCCGCACTGTGTCACTGTATCACACAGTGCACAGGCAGGGTGTGACACTTTCCTCCGCACTGCATCACTGTATCACACAGTGCACAGGCAGGGTGACACTTTCATCCGCACTGTGTCACTGTATCACACAGTGCACAGGCAGGGTGTGACACTTTCCTCCGCACTGTGTCACTGTATCACACAGTGCACAGGCAGGGTGACACTTTCCTCCGCACTGTGTCACTGTATCACACAGTGCACAGGCAGGGTGACACTTTCCTCCGCACTGTGTCACTGTATCACACAGTGCACAGGCAGGGTGACACTTTCCTCCGCACTGCGTCACTGTATCACACAGTGCACGGGCAGGGTGACACTTTCCTCCGCACTGTGTCACTGTATCACACAGTGCACAGGCAGGGTGACACTTTCCTCCGCACTGTGTCACTGTATCACACAGTGCACGGGCAGGGTGACACTTTCCTCCGCACTGCGTCACTATATCACACAGTGCACAGGCAGGGTGACACTTTCCTCCGCACTGTGTCACTGTATCACACAGTGCACGGGCAGGGTGACACTTTCCTCCGCACTGTGTCACTGTATCACACAGTGCACAGGCAGGGTGTGACACTTTCCTCCGCACTGCATCACTGTATCACACAGTGCACAGGCAGGGTGTGACACTTTCCTCCGCACTGTGTCACTGTATCACACAGTGCACAGGCAGGGTGTGACACTTTCCTCCGCACTGCATCACTGTATCACACAGTGCACAGGCAGGGTGACACTTTCATCCGCACTGTGTCACTGTATCACACAGTGCACAGGCAGGGTGTGACACTTTCCTCCGCACTGTGTCACTGTATCACACAGTGCACAGGCAGGGTGACACTTTCCTCCGCACTGTGTCACTGTATCACACAGTGCACAGGCAGGGTGACACTTTCCTCCGCACTGCGTCACTGTATCACACTGTACACAGGCAGGGTGTGACACTTTCCTCCGCACTGTGTCACTGTATCACACAGTGCACAGGCAGGGTGACACTTTCCTCCGCACTGTGTCACTGTATCACACAGTGCACAGGCAGGGTGTGACAATGCAGGGGAGGCCCGGTAAGAACGGGTAACATCAGCATTCACACAGAAAGTCGCTAGGAGGGCGACAGTTTTTGGGGCACAGCTGCGGTATGTACAGGAACAGTTTCTTAGTTATCTGATACAGAATATCATATTTACTCCACTTCAGAGAGGAAGGATTTCTTTGGGCAAGTAAAAGTGACAAATAATATCGCTGAGACACAGAATGTGATACATCTCATTATAATCTGTGCACCATGTAACTCCCCCCAACTCCTCCTACTGACTCTCCCCAAGGTGCAAGCTGCGACAGAGACGCAGAATGTGATACATCTCATTATAATCTGTGCACCATGTAACTCCCCCCAACTCCTCCTACTGACTCTCCCCAAGGTGCATGCTGGGGCAGAGACGCAGAATGTAATACATCGCATTATAATCTGTGCACCATGTAACTCTCCCCCAACTCCTCCTACTGACTCTCCCCAAGGTGCAAGCTGGGACAGAGACGCAGAATGTGATACATCTCATTATAATCTGTGCCCCATGTAACTGTTCCCCAACTCCTCCTACTGACTCTCCCCAAGGTGCAAGCTGGGGCAAAGATGCAGAATGTGATACATCTCATTATAATCTGTGCACCATGTAACTCCCCCCAACTCCTCCTACTGACTCTCCCCAAGGTGCAAGCTGGGGCAGAGACGCAGAATGTGATACACCTCATTATAATCTGTGCACCATGTAACTCCCCCAACTCCCCCTACTGACTCTCCCCAAGGTACAAGCTGGGACAGAGACGCAGAATGTGATACATCTCATTATAATCTGTGCCCCATGTAACTGTTACCCAACTCCTCCTACTGACTCTCCCCAAGGTGCAAGCTGGGGCAGAGACGCAGAATGTGATACACCTCATTATAATCTGTGCACCATGTAACTCCCCCCAACTCCTCCTACTGACTCTCCCCAAGGTGCAAGCTGGGACAGAGACGCAGAATGTGATACATCTCATTATAATCTGTGCCCCATGTAACTGTTCCCCAACTCCTCCTACTGACTCCCCCCAAGGTGCAAGCTGGGACAGAGACGCAGAATGTGATACATCTCATTATAATCTGTGCAACATGCAACTCTCCCCAACTCCTCCTACTGACTCTCCCCAAGGTGCAAGCTGGGGCAGAGACGCAGAATGTGATACATCTCATTATAATCTGTGCACCATGTAACTCCCCCCAACTCCTCTTACTGACTCCCCCAAGGTGCAAACTGGGACAGAGACGCAGAATGTGATACATCTCATTACAATCTGTGCCCCATGTAACTCCCTCCCCAACTCCTCCTACTGACCCTCCCCAAGGTACAAGCTGGGACAGAGACGCAGAATGTGATACATCTCATTATAATCTGTGCACCATGTAACTCCCCCCAAACTCCTCCTACTGACTCTCCCCAGGGTGCAAGCTGGGACAGAGACGCAGAATGTGATACATCTCATTATAATCTGTGCCCCATGTAACTCCCCCCCAACTCCTCCTACTGACTCTCCCCAAGGTACAAGCTGGGACAGAGACGCAGAATGTGATACATCTCATTATAATCTGTGCACCATGTAACTCCCCCCAACTCTTCCTACTGACTCTCCCCAAGGTACAAGCTGGGACAGAGACGCAAAATGTGATACATTTCATTATAATCTGTGCACCATGTAACTCCCCCCCAACTCCTCCTACTGACTCTCCCCAAGGTGCAAGCTGGGACAGGGACGCAGAATGTGACACATCTCATTATAATCTGTGCACCATGTAACTCTCCCAACTCTTCCTACTGACTCTCCCCAAGGTGCAAGCTGGGGCAGAGACGCAGAATGTGATACATCTCATTATAATCTGTGCAACATGCAACTCTCCCCAACTCCTCCTACTGACTCTCCCCAAGGTGCAAGCTGGGGCAGAGACGCAGAATGTGATACATCTCATTATAATCTGTGCACCATGTAACTCCCCCCAACTCCTCTTACTGACTCCCCCAAGGTGCAAACTGGGACAGAGACGCAGAATGTGATACATCTCATTATAATCTGTGCCCCATGTAACTCCCCCCCAACTCCTCCTACTGACTCTCCCCAAGGTACAAGCTGGGACAGAGACGCAGAATGTGATACATCTCATTATAATCTGTGCACCATGTAACTCCCCCCAACTCTTCCTACTGACTCTCCCCAAGGTGCAAGCTGGGACAGGGACGCAGAATGTGACACATCTCATTATAATCTGTGCACCATGTAACTCTCCCAACTCTTCCTACTGACTCTCCCCAAGGTGCAAGCTGGGGCAGAGACGCAGAATGTGATACATCTCATTATAATCTGTGCACCATGTAACTCCCCCCCAACTCCTCCTACTGACTCTCCCCAAGGTGCAAGCTGGGGCAGAGACGCAGAATGTGATACATCTCATTATAATCTGTGCCCCATGTAACTCCCCCCAACTCTTCCTACTGACTCTCCCCAAGGTATAAGCTGAGACAGAGACGCAGAATGTGATACATCTCATTATAATCTGTGCCCCATGTAACTCCCCCAACTCCTCCTACTGACTCTCCCCAAGGTGCAAGCTGGGACAGAGACGCAGAATGTGATACATCTCATTATAATCTGTGCCCCATGTAACTCCCTCCCCAACTCCTCCTACTGACCCTCCCCAACTCCTCCTACTGACCCTCCCCAAGGTACAAGCTGGGACAGAGACGCAGAATGTGATACATCTCATTATAATCTGTGCCCCATGTAACTCCCCCCAACTCTTCCTACTGACTCTCCCCAAGGTACAAGCTGAGACAGAGACGCAGAATGTGATACATCTCATTATAATCTGTGCCCCATGTAACTCCCCCAACTCCTCCTACTGACTCTCCCCAAGGTGCAAGCTGGGACAGAAACGCAGAATGTGATACATCTCATTATAATCTGTGCCCCATGTAACTCCCTCCCCAACTCCTCCTACTGACTCTCCCCAAGGTGCAAACTGGGGCAGAGACGCAGAATGTGATACATCTCATTATAATCTGTGCACATATAACTCCTCCCAACTCCTCCTACTGACTCTCCCCAAGGTGCAAGCTGGGACAGAGACACAGATTGTGATACATCTCATTATAATCTGTGCCCCATATAACTCCCCCCCAACTACATCTGTGCACCATGTAACTACCACCAACTCCTCCTACTGACTCTCCCCAAGGTACAAGCTGGTACAGAGACAGAATGTGATACATCTCATTATAATCTGTGCCCCATGTAACTCCCCCCAACTCCTCCTACTGACTCTCCCCAAGGTGCAAACTGGGACAGAGACGCAGAATGTGATACATCTCATTATAATCTGTGCCCCATGTAACTCCCCCAACTCCTCCTACTGACTCTCCCCAAGGTGCAAGCTGGGACAGAGACGCAGAATGTGACACATCTCATTATAATCTGTGCACCGTGTAACTCCCCCAACTCCTCCTAATGACTCTCCCCAAGGTGCAAGCTGGGACAGAGACGCAGAATGTGATACATCTCATTATAATCTGTGCACCATGTAACTCCCCCCAACTCCTCCTACTGACTCTCCCCAAGGTGCAAACTGGGGCAGAGACGCAGAATGCGATACATCTCATTATAATCTGTGCACCATGTAACTCCCCCCAACTCCTCCTACTGACTCCCCCAAGGTGCAAACTGGGGCAGAGACGCAGAATGTGATACATCTCATTATAATCTGTGCACATATAACTCCTCCCAACTCCTCCTACTGACTCTCCCCAAGGTGCAAGCTGGGACAGAGACGCAGATTGTGATACATCTCATTATAATCTGTGCCCCATATAACTCCCCCCCAACTCCTCCTACTGACTCTCCCCAAGGTGCAAGATGGGGCAGAGACGCAGAATGTGATACATCTCATTATAATCTGTGCCCCATGTAACTCTCCCCCAACTCCTCCTACTGACTCTCCCCAAGGTGCAAGCTGGGGCAGAGACGCAGATTGTGATACATCTCATTATAATCTGTGCCCCATGTAACTCCCCCCCAACTCCTCCTACTGACTCTCCCCAAGGTGCAAGCTGGGGCAGAGACGCAGAATGTGATACATCTCATTATAATCAGTGCACCATGTAACTCCCCCCAACTCCTCCTACTGACTCTCCCCAAGGTGCAAACTGGGGCAGAGACGCAGAATGTGATACATCTCATTATAATATGTGCACCATGTAACTCCCACCCAACTCCTCCTACTGACTCTCCCCAAGGTGCAAGCTGGGGCAGAGACGCAGAATGTGATACATCTCATTATAATCAGTGCACCATGTAACTCCCCCCAACTCCTCCTACTGACTCTCCCCAAGGTGCAAGCTGGGGCAGAGACGCAGAATGTGATACATCTCATTATAATCTGTGCACCATGTAACTCCCCCCAAATCCTCCTACTGACTCTCCCCAAGGTGCAAGCTGGGACAGAGACGCAGAATGTAATACATCTCATTATAATCTGTGTACCGTGTAACTCTCCCCAACTCCTCCTACTGACTCTCCCCAAGGTGCAAGCTGGGGCAGAGACGCAGAATGTGATACATCTCATTATAATCTGTGCCCCATGTAACCCCCCCCCAACTCCTCCTACTGACTCTACCCAAGGTGCAAGCTGGGACAGAGACGCAGAATGTGACACATCTCATTATAATCTGTGCACCATGTAACTCCCCCAACTCCTCCTACTGACTCTCCCCAAGGTGCAAGCTGGGGCAGAGACGCAGAATGTGATACATCTCATTATAATCTGTGCCCCATGTAACTCCCCCAACTCCTCCTACTGACTCTCCCCAAGGTGCAAGCTGGGGCAGAGACGCAGATTGTGATACATCTCATTATAATCTGTGCACCATGTAACTCCTCCTACTGACTCTCCCCAAGGTGCAAGCTGGGACAGAGACGCAGAATGAGATACATCTCATTATAATCTGTGCCCCATGTAACTTCCCCAACTCCTCCTACTGACTCTCCCCAAGGTGCAAGCTGGGGCAGAGATGCAGAATGTGATACATCTCTTTATAATCTGTGCACCATGTAACTCCCCCAACTCCTCCTACTGACTCTCCCCAAGGTACAAGCTGGGACAGATGCAGAATGTGATACATCTCATTATAATCTGTGCACCATGTAACTCCCCCCCCAACTCCTCCTACTCACTCTCCTCAAGGTGCATGCTGGGACAGAGACGCAGAATGTGATACATCTCATTATAATCTGTGCCCCATGTAACTCCCCCAACTCCTCCTACTGACTCTCCCCAAGGTGCAAACTGGGGCAGAGACACAGAATGTGATACATCTAATTATAATCTGTGCATCATGTAACTCCCCCCAACTCCTCCTACTGACTCTCCCCAAGGTGCAAGCTAGGACAGAGACGCAGAATGTGATACATCTCATTATAATCTGTGCACCATGTAACTCCCCCAACTCCTCCTACTGACTCTCCCCAAGGTGCAAGCTGGGACAGAGACGCAGAATGTGATACATCTCATTATAATCTGTGCACCATGTAACTCCTCCCACCTCCTCATACTGACTCTCCCCAAGGTGCATGCTGGGACAGAGACGCAGAATGTGATACATCTCATTATAATCTGTGCACCATGTAACTCCCCCCAACTCCTCCTACTGACTCTCCCCAAGGTGCAAGCTGGGACAGAGACGCAGAATGTGATACATCTCATTATAATCTGTGCACCATGTAACTCCCCCCAACTCCTCCTACTGACTCTCCCCAAGGTGCATGCTGGGGCAGAGACGCAGAATGTGATACATCTCATTATAATCTGTGCACCATGTAACTCCCCCCAACTCCTCCTACTGACTCTCCCCAAGGTGCAAGCTGGGGCAGAGACGCAGAATGTGATACATCTCATTATAATCTGTGCACCATGTAACTCCCCCCAACTCCTCCTACTGACGCTCCCCAAGGTGCAAACTGGGGCAGAGACGCAGAATGTGATACATCTCATTATAATCTGTGCACCGTGTAACTCCCCCCAACTCCCCCTACTGACTCACCCCAAGGTGCAAACTGGGGCAGAGACACAGAATGTGATACATCTAATTATAATCTGTGCATCATGTAACTCCCCCAACTCCTCCTACTGACTCTCCCCAAGGTGCAAGCTGGGGCAGAGACGCAGAATGTGATACATCTCATTATAATCTGTGCACCGTGTAACTCCCCCCAACTCCCCCTACTGACTCACCCCAAGGTGCAAACTGGGACAGAGACGCAGAATGTGATACATCTCATTATAATCTGTGCACCATGTAACTCCTCCCCAACTCCTCCTACTGACTCTCCCCAAGGTGCAAGCTGGGACAGAGACGCAGAATGTGATACATCTCATTATAATCTGTGCACCATGTAACACCCCCAACTCCTCCTACTGACTCTCCCCAAGGTGCAAGCTGGGACAGAGATGCAGAATGTGATACATCTCATTATAATCTGTGCCCCATGTAACTCCTCCCCAACTTCTCCTACTGACTCTCCCCAAGGTGCAAGCTGGGACAGAGACGCAGAATGTGATACATCTCATTATAATCTGTGCACCATGTAACTCCCCCCCAACTCCTCCTACTGACTCTCACCAAGGTGCAAGCTGGGACAGAGACGCAGAATGTGATACATCTCATTATAATCTGTGCACCATGTAACTCCCCCCCAACTCCTCCTACTGACTCTCCCCAAGGTGCATGCTGGGACAGAGACGCAGAATGTGATACATCTCATTATAATCTGTGCGCCATCTAACTCCTCCCCAACTCCTCCTACTGACTCTCAACAAGGTGCAAGCTGGGACAGAGACGCAGAATGTGATACATCTCATTATAATCTGTGCACCATGTAACTCCTCCCCAACTCCTCCTACTGACTCTCCCCAAGGTGCAAGCTGGGGCAGAGACGCAGAATGTGATACATCTCATTATAATTTGTGCACCATGTAACTCCCCCAACACCTCCTACTGACTCTCCCCAAGGTGCAAACTGGGGCAGAGACGCAGAATGTGATACATCTCATTATAATCTGTGCACCATGTAACTCCCCCAACTCCTCCTACTGACTCCCCCCAAGGTGCAAACTGGGACAGAGACGCAGAATCCGATACATCTCATTATAATCTGTGCACCATGTAACTCCCCCCAACTCCCCCTACTGACTCCCCCCAAGGTGCAAACTGGGGCAGAGACGCAGAATGTGATACATCTCATTATAATCTGTGCACCATGTAACTCCCCCCAACTCCTCCTACTGACTCTCCCCAAGGTGCAAGCTGGGGCAGAGACGCAGAATGTGACACATCTCATTATAATCTGTGCACCATGTAACTCCCCCCAACTCCTCCTACTGACTCTCCCCAAGGTGCAAGCTGGGGCAGAGACGCAGAATGTGATACATCTCATTATAATCTGTGCACCATGTAACTCCCCCCAACTCCCCCTACTGACTCCCCCCAAGGTGCAAGCTGGGGCAGAGACGCAGAATGTGATACATCTCATTATAATCTGTGCACCATGTAACTCCCCCCAACTCCTCCTACTGACTCTCCCCAAGGTGCAAGCTGGGGCAGAGACGCAGAATGTGATACATCTCATTATAATCTGTGCACCATGTAACTCCCCCAACTCCTCCTACTGACTCTCCCCAACGTGCATGCTGGGACAGAGACACAGAATGTGATACATCTCATTATAATCTGTGCACCATGTAACTCCTCCCCAACTCCTCCTACTGACTCTCCCCAAGGTGCAAGCTGGGGCAGAGACACAGAATTTGATACATCTCATTATAATCTGTGCACCATGTAACTCCCCCCAACTCCTCCTACTGACTCTCCCCAAGGTGCAAACTGGGACAGAGACGCAGAATGTGATACATCTCATTATAATCTGTGCATCGTGTAACTCCCCCAACTCCTCCTACTGACTCTCCCCAAGGTGCAAGCTGGGACAGAGACGCAGAATGTGATACATCTCATTATAATCTGTGCACCATGTAACTCCTCCCCAACTCCTCCTACTGACTCTCCCCAAGGTGCAAGCTGGGACAGAGACGCAGAATGTGATACATCTCATTATAATCTGTGCCCCATGTAACTCCCCCCCAACTCCTCCTACTGACTCCCCCCAAGGTGCAAGCTGGGACAGAGACACAGAATGTGATACATCTCATTATAATCTGTGCACCATGTAACTCCCCCAACTCCTCCTACTGACTCTCCCCAAGGTGCAAGCTGGGGCAGAGACGCAGAATGTGATACATCTCATTATAATCTGTGCCCCATGTAACTCCCCCTATTGACTCTCCCCAAGGTGCAAGCTGGGCAAGAGACGCAGAATGTCATTATAAAATCCTTAATACATAGGTTCACAACAAGTCTATGGTTTTGTTCCAGAGTTGCTTTGCAAGATGGCCCGAGGTCTCCTGGCTGTGCACAGACCTGTTACACATCCCCTGACACCGCCAGATCTTGTGGAACTGCGAGGGTTATTATAGTGTCAGCAAACTGAGCCGTCCTGGGACTCGTCTGTCTGGTAAATCCACCATCCCAACAAACAGCGGTACCATGAGATTAAAGCACAAACACCACGTGTACAAGAACACCTGCTGCACCTTTGTGTATACAGTACCTTCCGAAGTCTCCTACCATGGATAGTATGGGACTCATTTTCCCAATGCTCAGTTACATGCACTTGTTCCCACTTTATTACGCATTCCCCAGTATTTCAGAGTATTTTTGTACACCCCATGTTTTCCCCCTGTGTTTTGAGGCACCATGGGACTGTGCCGGAGGTGACCAGGGTCTCCCAGAGACCAATGTGGGAATGGCAGATGTTTTACTCTTTAAATAATGTTATTTTTGCCATGTTTTGCGATGTTATATTTTCAGTAGATTGTTAAACGTGAGACTGCAATGTTTATATATGATATATAAAGCTGTTGGCATGTTTAACAATGTAACCTGTCCCCAGAAATTGTCTAAACATACCGATTGGTGAAAAACGTCACAGATTTGGTGAATTTTGCATATTTGGAACCAGCTAAAAAAATGGTGAAGATACGAAATGTCCCCACAAATGAGCTAACTTACTGATTCACACCAAAACAGGCGGCGAATATTGGGGAGTGAATATATATCATTTTTGGCCATATTTGCAGTATCTTTGACAAATGTAGCAAAGTGAAAAGTGCCCGTTTGTAAATCTGCACATCCAGAAATAGAAGGAACACCATTAGAAACATCTTACATCGTCAGTATTCATCCATCAGCAACGGGAGCTCAGCTAGATACATCTTTTGGATGGGGGTTACACGTACGGGCCACCTGAGAGCACGTGACCTGCATACGGGACAAGGGTTAATACTCACACTCGCGAGCTGCTCCCACTCTTCACCTCCGCAGAGGTCCCTCAAATGAGTTCTCTCTCTCCTAAATCCGTCCCAATATGCCACCCACGGAACGAACAGTACTCAAGTGATCACGTGATTTAGATATGCAATCAGGGTTAATACACACGGCTACTCTACGCAATTCACCTTTCTCCTCTGCGAGGTACCTCCAATGAGTTCATATAAACCCCTTACTCAACTGCAATAATATCTATACGGTGCCACCACCTGAGGTAGTTATGCAAACAAAAGATGTCACATTAATATTTCCGAGGGCCCCAGGTCCCTGTTTATTATAGAAAAAACTACTGTATGCACTTTAACACACCAAAAATCCGTTGTAGCAAAATGTGTCCAAAAATGTAAATACTCTCTCCAGAGCGTGCAACCGTTCATTCAGAGTCCAAAGCATCACTTATTAAATGTTTATATATATTTATATATACAAAACAAATTGGAGTAGCGCCTTAGTAGTACTGATCTAGATAGAAGTTAGCTGTGTCAGACAGGATATAATATTCAGGCTATATTACCAATAGATACCTAAAGGCGATATATTATTATATTAATATATAACAGCTGTAGAATTGTAGACTAGACTATAGAAACATTACTAAAAATATGTATAAAGAAAAAATATATAAAATAAAATATAAAAAGTACAAATAAGGAATATATGAACCAGTCCACAAGTTAGAGTCCGCAAATACACATAATCACTGGAGACTTGCAGCCCAAATATAAGGATCACCAAATCCAAGGGATATCTGAGAAAACAAAAGAAAAACAGGCGCACTCCTAGTGTACAACGAACAGAGAAAAGAAACCTAGTTTTGGGCACTAGATACATCTGATGCAATGTTCTGTATCAACAATAAAGATGGCAGGAACTCTCTGAAGGAGTTTTTCCACCCGTGTAGCTAGTGTCTGTACAAGTGCTAACATTTGCAATAGTATAGTGGTAAAGTGAACACAGGTGCAAACAAATAGAAAGTGAACACTAATAATAAGTGACTTATTAAATACTTAAATAAGTGAATGTGTGATAATAATAATAATAAGTAAATACAGTTTCACCCGCTGCTCTGGAACCCACTGGAAGGGGTAGTCTTCACTCTTCCCCCACAGTAACAGCAAAACACACAAAATCCACAGGGAGCATGGGGAGGAAACAAAGATAAATGTAAGTGCAGTAAAATGGCAATGTGAAAAACACCTCCAAACTACTTGGCTCTAATAGATTGACTACTTACAAGATGTAAGAGTCAAATAGACGGGTGACTTAAACAGTCAGTGGTTGGTCGATGGTACAGTTGTCATCTGGGTGGATCAGGTTCTCAGGAGGATGTGGCTCAATGTTGAGAGAAAGAAACTGGCATAGCGCAGATCAACCAAGAGGCAGAGGCGGAGAAGTGGGGAGCGTTGCGGGACGGTGAGCCAGCTGGCTGCAGTTATCCTCTCTTACACTATTGCAGTGGGATATGCTCGGTTTTTATTGTTAGATTGTGAGTATAATACTTTTATTGCTATAAACTTTTTTACCTCGGTTGATCTGCGCTATGCCAGTTTCTTTCTCTCAACATTGGGCTTCATCCTCCTGAGAACCTGATCCACCCAGATGACAACTGTACCATCGACCAACCACTGACTGTTTAAGTGACCCCTGTCTATTTGACTCTTACATCTTGTAAGTAGTCAATCTATTAGAGCCAAGTAGTTTGGAGGTGTTTTTCACATTGCCATTTTACTGCACTTACATTTATCTTTGTTTCCTCCCCATGCTCCCCTTGGATTTTGTGTGTTTTTCAAGTGCTAACATTTGCCAAATGAACTGGGATTGATTTTAAGACCCTGACTCTACTATTTACACCACACAGCAACGGGATTTCTACCACTACTTGCTCTACTCCTCGTAGTACTGACCTAGCTAGTCATCGGTGTCGCAGTACCACGATTACTGTTCTTGGTTACTGGCAGACCAGGCTAGGGTCAACTTCTGTGGCCGTTGTTTTACTGTGTATTCAGCGTATGTGCACTGATACTTACAACGAAAGTTGAGTTTCACACCTCTGGTTACTCTCACAGGTGGTTTTAACATACTGTATCCACCTGTCCTGATTGCAAGACACTCCTTCAGAGTGTTCCTGTCATCTTTATTGTTGATCCAGAACCTTGCATTGCATGTTCAGAATCTAGGATCCAAGCGTTTAATACTCGTTTTATCCCACAACATTTTAAAAGTTGTTTATTAAAGTTTGTTTTAATTTCCTCACATTTCACCCATCAGATGTATTGAGTGCTCAAAACTAGGTTTCTTCTCTCTGTTCGTTGTTCATATTACCTACCTAGGGAGCACTACACCCCCATTACGTTACATTATGACAGTTGCGGGGGTTCCCTAACTAGTACCTACGCACTCCTAGTGTATTAAAGTATGTAAAGGTTTTATAGGACTATAACATATAAAAAGCGCACTCACAAACAGAGTATAAAATCCAGCATGTATGAGATATACTCAATCGCCATAGAACTGAAGGGGTCCATGCCAAACGTTCCTTTGGTGCCTCCTCTACTGCCAGTGGTGGTTCAGCCGGATGTATGGATTCTCCAGGAACCGGATGATGTCATCATTCAGCGTCCCATACTGAGATATCCTCCGGTATCAACACCTCCCCCTGACGAAGTCACCAGTGATGAAACGCGTAGGGCGTTTCCTAAAGTTGCGAGCATAGCAGCTGTTTTTACTACTCACGGGCGGAGAGTGTATTTTTATGCCGATTGAGGACTGTTTTTGGGCTGCCGAGTTTCCCCTGATTGCGGTCATATGCAGCAAATAGTGCCAGTTGAAGGTGTTGATACCGGAGGATAGCTCTGTATGGGACACTGAGTGATGACATCATCCGGTTCCTGGAGAATCCATACATCCGGCTGAACTACCGGTTACAGCAGAGGAGGCACCAAAGGTAGGGTGACCATTCGTCCCGTTTATGCCGGGACAGTCCCGGTTTTTGCTGGGCTGTCCCGGTTGCCCGTCCGTCCCGGGAATGTCCCGGCTTTTCTCCCTGGTGTGCGGGGGAGTCTGCGACGATGCAGGGGGGGGGTGCGCGGGGGGAGCGAGCGGCGGCGCCGAGGAGGATGCGGCAGCCAGGTAGTATTTTTTTCATGTTAGAATGCCGGGGGGCGGGGCTTAGAGAGTAGAAGCAGGGGATTGGTTGGAGGTCAGAGGATCTCGGGGCGGGGCTTAGTACCGGGCCGGATGGAGTGAGCTGCTTCTCCGTGAGAGAGAGAGGCGTGTGTGTGTGTGTGTGTCCTGTCTGTGTGTGTGTGTGTGTGTGTCCTGTCTGTGTGTGTGTGTGTGTGTGTCCTGTCTGTGTGTGTGTGTCCTGTCTGTGTGTGTGTGTGTGTGTGTCCTGTCTGTGTGTGTGTGTGTGTGTGCTGTCTGTATCCTGTCTGTGTGTGTGTCCTGTCTGTATCCTGTCTGTGTGTGTGTCCTGTCTGTCTGTATGTGTGTCCTGTCTGTATCCTGTCCTGTCTGTATCCTGTCTGTGTGTGTGTCCTGTCTGTATCCTGTCTGTGTGTGTGTGCTGTCTGTCTGTGTGTGTGTGTCCTGTCCTGTCTGTGTGTGTGTCCTGTCTGTGTGTGTCCTGTCTGTGTGTGTGTCCTGTCTGTATCCTGTCTGTGTGTGTGTGCTGTCTGTCTGTGTGTGTGTGTCCTGTCCTGTCTGTGTGTGTGTTCTGTCTGTATCCTGTCCTGTCTGTATCCTGTCTGTCTGTCTGTGTGTCCTGTCTGTCTGTGTGTGTGTCCTGTCTGTCTGTGTGTGTCCTGTCTGTATCCTGTCTGTCTGTGTGTGTGTTCTGTCTGTATCCTGTCCTGTCTGTATCCTGTCTGTCTGTGTGTGTCCTGTCTGTGTGTGTGTCCTGTCTGTATCCTGTCTGTCTGTGTGTGTCCTGTCTGCCTGTGTGTGTGTCCTGTCTGTATCCTGTCCTGTCTGTGTGTGTCCTGTCTGTCTGTGTGTGTCCTGTCTGTCTGTGGGTGTGTCCTGTCTGTCTGTGTGTGTGTCCTGTCTGTCTGTGTGTGTCCTGTCTGTATCCTGTCTGTCTGTGTGTGTCCTGTCTGTCTGTGTGTGTGTCCTGTCTGTCTGTGTGTGTCCTGTCTGTCTGTGTGTGTGTGTCCTGTCTGTATCCTGTCTGTCTGTGTGTGTCCTGTCTGTCTCTGTGTGTGTCCTGTCTGTCTGTGTGTGTCCTGTCTGTCTGTGTGTGTCCTGTCTGTCTGTGTGTGTCCTGTCTGTCTGTGTGTGTCCTGTCTGTCTGTGTGTGTCCTGTCTGTATCCTGTCCTGTCTGTATCCTGTCTGTCTGTGTGTGTCCTGTCTGTCTGTGTGTGTGTCCTGTCTGTATCCTGTCCTGTCTGTATCCTGTCTGTCTGTGTGTGTGTCCTGTCTGTATCCTGTCCTGTCTGTATCCTGTCTGTCTGTCTGTGTGTGTGTCCTGTCTGTATCCTGTCCTGTCTGTATCCTGTCCTGTCTGTATCCTGTCTGTCTGTGTGTCCCCTGTCTGTCTGTGTGTCCCCTGTCTGTCTGTGTGTGTCCTGTCTGTCTGTGTTTGTCCTGTCTGTCTGTGTGTGTGTCCTGTCTGTATCCTGTCTGTCTGTGTGTGTCCTGTCTGTGTGTGTGTGTCCTGTCTGTATCCTGTCCTGTCTGTATTCTGTCTGTCTGTGTGTGTCCTGTCTGTCTGTGTGTGTCCTGTCTGTCTGTGTGTGTGTCCTGTCTGTATCCTGTCCTGTCTGTATCCTGTCTGTCTGTGTGTGTCCTGTCTGTCTGTGTGTGTGTCCTGTCTGTCTGTGTGTGTCCTGTCTGTCTGTGTGTGTGTCCTGTCTGTCTGTGTGTGTCCTGTCTGTCTGTGTGTGTCCTGTCTGTCTCCTGTCCTGTCTGTATCCTGTCTGTCTGTGTGTCCTGTCTGTCTGTGTGTGTGTCCTGTCTGTATCATGTCCTGTCTGTATCCTGTCTGTATCCTGTCTGTCTGTGTGTGTCCTGTCTGTCTGTGTGTGTCCTGTCTGTCTGTGTGTGTGTCCTGTTTGTATCCTGTCTGTTTGTGTGTGTCCTGTCTGTCTCTGTGTGTGTCCTGTCTGTCTCTGTGTGTGTCCTGTCTGTCTGTGTGTGTGTCCTGTCTGTCTGTGTGTGTCCTGTCTGTCTGTGTGTGTCCTGTCTGTCTGTGTGTGTGTGCTGTCTGTATCCTGTCTGTGTGTGTGTCCTGTCTGAATCCTGTCTGTGTGTGTGTCCTGTCTGTATCCTGTCTGTGTGTGTACTGTCTGTCTGTATCCTGTCTGTGTGTGTGTGCTGTCTGTCTGTATGTGTGTGTCCTGTCCTGTCTGTGTGTGTGTGTTCTGTCTGTATCCTGTCCTGTCTGTATCCTGTCTGTCTGTGTGTGTCCTGTCTGTGTGTGTGTCCTGTCTGTATCCTGTCTGTCTGTGTGTGTCCTGTCTGTCTGTGTGTGTATCCTGTCCTGTCTGTATCCTGTCTGTCTGTGTGTGTCCTGTCTGTATCCTGTCTGTCTGTGTGTATGTCCTGTCTGTCTGTGTGTGTCCTGTCTGTCTGTGTGTGTGTCCTGTCTGTATCCTGTCCTGTCTGTATCCTGTCTGTCTGTGTGTGTCCTGTCTGTCTGTGTGTGTCCTGTCTGTCTGTGTGTGTGTCCTGTCTGTATCCTGTCCTGTCTGTATCCTGTCTGTCTGTCTGTGTGTGTTCTGTCTGTGTGTGTGTCCTGTCTGTATCCTGTCCTGTCTGTATCCTGTCCTGTCTGTATCCTGTCTGTCTGTGTGTGTCCTGTCTGTATCCTGTCCTGTCTGTATCCTGTCTGTCTGTGTGTGTCCTGTCTGTCTGTGTGTGTGTCCTGTCTGTATCCTGTCTGTCTGTGTGTGTCCTGTCTGTCTGTGTGTGTGTCCTGTCTGTCTGTGTGTGTCCTGTCTGTATCATGTCCTGTCTGTATCCTGTCTGTCTGTGTGTGTCCTGTCTGTCTGTGTGTGTCCTGTCTGTCTGTGTGTGTCCTGCCTGTCTGTGTGTGTGTCCTGTCTGTATCCTGTCTGTCTGTGTGTGTCCTGTCTGTCTCTGTGTGTGTCCTGTCTGTCTCTGTGTGTGTCCTGTCTGTCTGTGTGTGTCCTGTCTGTCTGTGTGTGTCCTGTCTGTCTGTGTGTCCTGTCTGTATCATGTCCTGTCTGTATCCTGTCTGTCTGTGTGTGTCCTGTCTGTCTGTGTGTGTGTCCTGTCTGTATCCTGTCCTGTCTGTATCCTGTCTGTCTGTGTGTGTCCTGTCTGTCTGTGTGTGTGTCCTGTCTGTATCCTGTCCTGTCTGTATCCTGTCTGTCTGTGTGTGTCCTGTCTGTCTGTGTGTGTGTCCTGTCTGTATCCTGTCCTGTCTGTATCCTGTCGGTCTGTCTGTGTGTGTTCTGTCTGTGTGTGTGTCCTGTCTGTATCCTGTCCTGTCTGTATCCTGTCCTGTCTGTATCCTGTCCTGTCTGTGTGTGTCCTGTCTGTCTGTGTGTGTCCTGTCTGTCTGTGTGTGTCCTGTCTGTCTGTGTGTGTCCTGTCTGTCTGTGTTTGTCCTGTCTGTCTGTGTGTGTGTCCTGTCTGTATCCTGTCTGTCTGTGTGTGTCCAGTCTGTGTGTGTGTCCTGTCTGTATCCTGTCCTGTCTGTATCCTGTCTGTCTGTGTGTGTCCTGTCTGTCTGTGTGTGTCCTGTCTGTCTGTGTGTGTGTCCTGTCTGTATCCTGTCCTGTCTGTATCCTGTCTGTCTGTGTGTGTCCTGTCTGTCTGTGTGTGTGTCCTGTCTGTATCCTGTCTGTCTGTGTGTGTGTCCTGTCTGTCTGTGTGTGTGTCCTGTCTGTATCCTGTCCTGTCTGTATCCTGTCTGTCTGTGTGTGTCCTGTCTGTCTGTGTGTGTGTCCTGTCTGTATCCTGTCCTGTCTGTATCCTGTCTGTCTGTGTGTGTCCTGTCTGTCTGTGTGTGTGTCCTGTCTGTATCCTGTCCTGTCTGTATTCTGTCTGTCTGTGTGTGTCCTGTCTGTCTGTGTGTGTCCTGTCTGTGTCCTGTCTGTCTGTGTGTGTCCTGTCTGTATTCTGTCTGTCTGTGTGTGTCCTGTCTGTGTCCTGTCTGTCTGTGTGTGTGTCCTGTCTGTGTCCTGTCTGTCTGTGTGTGTCCTGTCTGTATTCTGTCTGTCTGTGTGTGTCCTGTCTGTGTCCTGTCTGTCTGTGTGTGTCCTGTCTGTATTCTGTCTGTCTGTGTGTGTCCTGTCTGTCTGTGTGTGTCCTGTCTGTCTGTGTGTGTGTCCTGTCTGTATCCTGTCTGTCTGTGTGTGTCCAGTCTGTGTGTGTGTCCTGTCTGTATCCTGTCCTGTCTGTATCCTGTCTGTCTGTGTGTGTCCTGTCTGTCTGTGTGTGTCCTGTCTGTCTGTGTGTGTGTCCTGTCTGTATCCTGTCCTGTCTGTATCCTGTCTGTCTGTGTGTGTCCTGTCTGTCTGTGTGTGTGTCCTGTCTGTATCCTGTCTGTCTGTGTGTGTGTCCTGTCTGTCTGTGTGTGTGTCCTGTCTGTATCCTGTCCTGTCTGTATCCTGTCTGTCTGTGTGTGTCCTGTCTGTCTGTGTGTGTGTCCTGTCTGTATCCTGTCCTGTCTGTATCCTGTCTGTCTGTGTGTGTCCTGTCTGTCTGTGTGTGTGTCCTGTCTGTATCCTGTCCTGTCTGTATTCTGTCTGTCTGTGTGTGTCCTGTCTGTCTGTGTGTGTCCTGTCTGTGTCCTGTCTGTCTGTGTGTGTCCTGTCTGTATTCTGTCTGTCTGTGTGTGTCCTGTCTGTGTCCTGTCTGTCTGTGTCCTGTCTGTGTCCTGTCTGTCTGTGTGTGTCCTGTCTGTATCATGTCCTGTCTGTATCCTGTCTGTCTGTGTGTGTCCTGTCTGTCTGTGTGTGTCCTGTCTGTCTGTGTGTGTCCTGCCTGTCTGTGTGTGTGTCCTGTCTGTATCCTGTCTGTCTGTGTGTGTCCTGTCTGTCTCTGTGTGTGTCCTGTCTGTCTCTGTGTGTGTCCTGTCTGTCTGTGTGTGTCCTGTCTGTCTGTGTGTGTCCTGTCTGTCTGTGTGTCCTGTCTGTATCATGTCTGTCTGTATCCTGTCTGTCTGTGTGTGTCCTGTCTGTCTGTGTGTGTGTCCTGTCTGTATCCTGTCCTGTCTGTATCCTGTCTGTCTGTGTGTGTCCTGTCTGTCTGTGTGTGTGTCCTGTCTGTATCCTGTCCTGTCTGTATCCTGTCTGTCTGTGTGTGTCCTGTCTGTCTGTGTGTGTGTCCTGTCTGTATCCTGTCCTGTCTGTATCCTGTCGGTCTGTCTGTGTGTGTTCTGTCTGTGTGTGTGTCCTGTCTGTATCCTGTCCTGTCTGTATCCTGTCCTGTCTGTATCCTGTCCTGTCTGTGTGTCCCCTGTCTGTCTGTGTGTGTCCTGTCTGTCTGTGTGTGTCCTGTCTGTCTGTGTGTGTCCTGTCTGTCTGTGTTTGTCCTGTCTGTCTGTGTGTGTGTCCTGTCTGTATCCTGTCTGTCTGTGTGTGTCCAGTCTGTGTGTGTGTCCTGTCTGTATCCTGTCCTGTCTGTATCCTGTCTGTCTGTGTGTGTCCTGTCTGTCTGTGTGTGTCCTGTCTGTCTGTGTGTGTGTCCTGTCTGTATCCTGTCCTGTCTGTATCCTGTCTGTCTGTGTGTGTCCTGTCTGTCTGTGTGTGTGTCCTGTCTGTATCCTGTCTGTCTGTGTGTGTGTCCTGTCTGTCTGTGTGTGTGTCCTGTCTGTATCCTGTCCTGTCTGTATCCTGTCTGTCTGTGTGTGTCCTGTCTGTCTGTGTGTGTGTCCTGTCTGTATCCTGTCCTGTCTGTATCCTGTCTGTCTGTGTGTGTCCTGTCTGTCTGTGTGTGTGTCCTGTCTGTATCCTGTCCTGTCTGTATTCTGTCTGTCTGTGTGTGTCCTGTCTGTCTGTGTGTGTCCTGTCTGTGTCCTGTCTGTCTGTGTGTGTCCTGTCTGTATTCTGTCTGTCTGTGTGTGTCCTGTCTGTGTCCTGTCTGTCTGTGTGTGTGTCCTGTCTGTGTCCTGTCTGTCTGTGTGTGTCCTGTCTGTATTCTGTCTGTCTGTGTGTGTCCTGTCTGTGTCCTGTCTGTCTGTGTGTGTCCTGTCTGTATTCTGTCTGTCTGTGTGTGTCCTGTCTGTCTGTGTGTGTCCTGTCTGTCTGTGTGTGTGTCCTGTCTGTATCCTGTCTGTCTGTGTGTGTCCAGTCTGTGTGTGTGTCCTGTCTGTATCCTGTCCTGTCTGTATCCTGTCTGTCTGTGTGTGTCCTGCCTGTCTGTGTGTGTCCTGTCTGTCTGTGTGTGTGTCCTGTCTGTATCCTGTCCTGTCTGTATCCTGTCTGTCTGTGTGTGTCCTGTCTGTCTGTGTGTGTGTCCTGTCTGTATCCTGTCTGTCTGTGTGTGTGTCCTGTCTGTCTGTGTGTGTGTCCTGTCTGTATCCTGTCCTGTCTGTATCCTGTCTGTCTGTGTGTGTCCTGTCTGTCTGTGTGTGTGTCCTGTCTGTATCCTGTCCTGTCTGTATCCTGTCTGTCTGTGTGTGTCCTGTCTGTCTGTGTGTGTGTCCTGTCTGTATCCTGTCCTGTCTGTATTCTGTCTGTCTGTGTGTGTCCTGTCTGTCTGTGTGTGTCCTGTCTGTGTCCTGTCTGTCTGTGTGTGTCCTGTCTGTATTCTGTCTGTCTGTGTGTGTCCTGTCTGTGTCCTGTCTGTCTGTGTGTGTGTCCTGTCTGTGTCCTGTCTGTCTGTGTGTGTCCTGTCTGTATTCTGTCTGTCTGTGTGTGTCCTGTCTGTCTGTGTGTGTCCTGTCTGTCTGTGTGTGTGTCCTGTCTGTGTCCTGTCTGTCTGTGTGTGTCCTGTCTGTCTGTGTGTGTGTCCTGTCTGTATCCTGTCCTGTCTGAATGAGGAGGGGGGGCTGTGTGTTTGTCACTGTGTGTGTGTGTGTGTGTGTGTGTGTGTGTGTGTGTGTGTGTGTGTGTGTGTGTGTGTGTGTGTGTGTGTGTGTCACTGTGTGTGTCACTGTGTGTGCACGTATATTGGGGAGGGAGGTTGAGTGTGGGGAGGGGAGAAAAATACATGGGGGTGGGGGAGTAAGAGAGAGGCGGTAAGGAATGGGTGAGAGGGGGGGTAAGGAATGGGTGAGAGGGGGGGAAGGAATGGGTGACTGGGGAGTGTGAGGTGGGGTGAGAGTGAGGAGGTGTGTGAGAAGGGGGGAGGTAGAAGGCCGACGAAACGTGGGTAGAGGGCCCCGGTGAAAACGTTCTTCCTGGGCCCTGGGAAAGCTGTCTGCGGCCCTGCATGGCGGTGATGTCACTGACTGTGGCCCTGCATGGCGGTGATGTCACTGACTGCGGCCCTGCATGGCAGTGATGTCACTGACTGCGGCCCTGCATGGCGGTGATGTCACTGACTGCGGCCCTGCATGGCGGTGATGTCACTGACTGCGGCCCTGCATGGCGGTGATGTCACTGACTGCGGCCCTGCATGGCAGTGATGTCACTGACTGCGGCCCTGCATGGCGGTGATGTCACTGACTGCGGCCCTGCATGGCAGTGATGTCACTGACTGCGGCCCTGCATGGCGGTGATGTCCCTGACTGCGGCCCTGCATGGCGGTGATGTCACTGACTGCGGCCCTGCATGGCAGTGATGTCACTGACTGCGGCCCTGCATGGCGGTGATGTCACTGACTGCGGCCCTGCATGGCAGTGATGTCACTGACTGCGGCCCTGCATGGCAGTGATGTCACTGACTGCGGCCCTGCATGGCAGTGATGTCACTGACTGCGGCCCTGCATGGCGGTGATGTCACTGTCTGCGGCCCTGCATGGCAGTGATGTCACTGTCTGCGGCCCTGCATGGCGGTGATGTCACTGTCTGCGGCCCTGCATGGCAGTGATGTCACTGTCTGCGGCCCTGCATGGCGGTGATGTCACTGTCTGCGGCCCTGCATGGCAGTGATGTCACTGACTGCGGCCCTGCATGGCGGTGATGTCACTGTCTGCGGCCCTGCATGGCAGTGATGTCACTGACTGCGGCCCTGCATGGCGGTGATGTCACTGACTGCGGCCCTGCATGGCAGTGATGTCACTGACTGCGGCCCTGCATGGCAGTGATGTCACTGACTGCGGCCCTGCATGGCAGTGATGTCACTGACTGCGGCCCTGCATGGCAGTGATGTCACTGACTGCGGCCCAGCATGGCAGTGATGTCACTGACTGCGGCCCTGCATGGCAGTGATGTCACTGACTGCGGCCCTGCATGGCAGTGATGTCACTGACTGCGGCCCTGCATGGCGGTGATGTCACTGACTGCGGCCCTGCATGGCAGTGATGTCACTGACTGCGGCCCTGCATGGCGGTGATGTCACTGACTGCGGCCCTGCATGGCGGTGATGTCACTGACTGCGGCCCTGCATGGCAGTGATGTCACTGACTGCGGCCCTGCATGGCGGTGATGTCCCTGACTGCGGCCCTGCATGGCAGTGATGTCACTGACTGCGGCCCTGCATGGCAGTGATGTCACTGACTGCGGCCCTGCATGGCAGTGATGTCACTGACTGCGGCCCTGCATGGCAGTGATGTCACTGACTGCGGCCCTGCATGGCAGTGATGTCACTGACTGCGGCCCTGCATGGCAGTGATGTCACTGACTGCGGCCCAGCATGGCGGTGATGTCACTGACTGCGGCCCTGCATGGCAGTGATGTCACTGACTGCGGCCCTGCATGGCGGTGATGTCACTGACTGCGGCCCTGCATGGCGGTGATGTCACTGACTGCGGCCCTGCATGGCAGTGATGTCACTGACTGCGGCCCTGCATGGCGGTGATGTCCCTGACTGCGGCCCTGCATGGCAGTGATGTCACTGACTGCGGCCCTGCATGGCAGTGATGTCACTGACTGCGGCCCTGCATGGCAGTGATGTCACTGACTGCGGCCCTGCATGGCAGTGATGTCACTGACCGCGGCCCTGCATGACAGTGATGTCACTGACTGCGGCCCTGCATGGCAGTGATGTCACTGACCGCGGCCCTGCATGACAGTGATGTCACTGACTGCGGCCCTGCATGGCAGTGATGTCACTGACCGCGGCCCTGCATGGCGGTGATGTCACTGACTGCGGCCCTGCATGGCGGTGATGTCACTGACCGCGGCCCTGCATGGCAGTGATGTCACTGACTGCGGCCCTGCATGGCAGTGATGTCACTGACCGCGGCCCTGCATGGCGGTGATGTCACTGACTGCGGCCCTGCATGGCAGTGATGTCACTGACCGCGGCCCTGCATGGCGGTGATGTCACTGACCGCGGCCCTGCATGGCAGTGATGTCACTGTCTGCGGCCCTGCATGGCGGTGATGTCACTGACCGCGGCCCTGCATGGCGGTGATGTCACTGTCTGCGGCCCTGCATGGCAGTGATGTCACTGACCGCGGCCCTGCATGGCAGTGATGTCACTGACTGCGGCCCTGCATGGCAGTGATGTCACTGACTGCGGCCCTGCATGGCAGTGATGTCACTGACTGCGGCCCTGCATGGCAGTGATGTCACTGTCTGCGGCCCTGCATGGCGGTGATGTCACTGACTGCGGCCCTGCATGGCAGTGATGTCACTGTCTGCGGCCCTGCATGGCGGTGATGTCACTGACTGCGGCCCTGCATGGCAGTGATGTCACTGACCGCGGCCCTGCATGGCAGTGATGTCACTGACTGCGGCCCTGCATGGCAGTGATGTCACTGACCGCGGCCCTGCATGGCAGTGATGTCACTGACTGCGGCCCTGCATGGCAGTGATGTCACTGACTGCGGCCCTGCATGGCGGTGATGTCACTGACTGCGGCCCTGCATGGCGGTGATGTCCCTGACTGCGGCCCTGCATGGCGGTGATGTCACTGACTGCGGCCCTGCATGGCAGTGATGTCACTGACTGCGGCCCTGCATGGCGGTGATGTCACTGACTGCGGCCCTGCATGGCAGTGATGTCACTGTCTGCGGCCCTGCATGGCGGTGATGTCACTGACTGCGGCCCTGCATGGCAGTGATGTCACTGACTGCGGCCCTGCATGGCGGTGATGTCACTGACTGCGGCCCTGCATGGCAGTGATGTCACTGACTGCGGCCCTGCATGGCGGTGATGTCACTGACTGCGGCCCTGCATGGCGGTGATGTCACTGACTGCGGCCCTGCATGGCAGTGATGTCACTGACTGCGGCCCTGCATGGCGGTGATGTCACTGACTGCGGCCCTGCATGGCAGTGATGTCACTGTCTGCGGCCCTGCATGGCGGTGATGTCACTGACTGTGGCCCTGCATGGCAGTGATGTCACTGACTGCGGCCCTGCATGGCAGTGATGTCACTGTCTGCGGCCCTGCATGGCAGTGATGTCACTGACAGCCACGAGGAGAGGAAGAGACCCTATTTTGCAAAGTGTAAGGTCAGGAAGGTCACATTTGTAAAAAGTCTTAATTTTAATTCATGCCTAAAAATTTTTATTTAATTTTAATTTGTCAATTAATTATTTATTTTGAATTTTAATTAATGTCTTCATTATTTATATACACACACACACACACTGCAGGGCCCACCTCCTATACACACAGACACACACTGCAGGGCCCACCTCCTATACACACAGACACACACTGCAGGGCCCACCTCCTATACACACAGACACACACTGCAGGGCCCACCTCCTATACACACAGACACACACTGCAGGGCCCACCTCCTATACACACAGACACACACTGCAGGGCCCACCTCCTATACACACAGACACACACTGCAGGGCCCACCTCCTATACACACACACACACACTGCAGGGCCCACCTCCTATACACACACACACACACTGCAGGGCCCACCTCCTATACACACAGACACACACTGCAGCCCCCACCAACGGGACGTATTATGGTGCCGAGGCATCACGTGATGCCACATTGTCATGGCGACATGTCACCGCCTGACGTTAGTGTCTCGTTATATATATATATGTGTATATGTATATATACACAGTGCTTAGATTACAGAAGAGAGAATTACAAACACGTACAGTTACAATAAAATGCAGAACAGTTTCTCAAAATAAAACGGATGTAAGGCTTGCAGGAGATGGGACAGCAGGAGCCCGACAGGTCGTAATGAGGGGGAGTTTCAGGGACACCTTTCGGATGTGATAATTACTCCTTCCTTTCATTTACGTTCTTTAATTTCCTTTATTCAGAATCCTCAGATCTGGGTCCCAGAACTGTGCACCGATGCACGGTGAAAGCAAGCTCAGGGGAAGAGGTCCCGGCCGGCACTCGCGGGCACATAACCAAAATACGTGTCATTTATAATAGCCACGCGTCAGCCCTCACCCGGGACGTTCCCCGGACAGTCAGAAATTCACCTGTGTCCTTATCAGAAATCTATTAAAGATAAGCCAGAGGGACCCAAGCCGCTCTCAGCTCAGTGTTTACCACCGAACGCTAAGAAGGGGTTAAATGCTGTATATCTACAGGATGCCCGCCAACGTTCCACAGATAAAAAAAGGCAGGCATGCAAACGTGGCACCCTCGGGGCGTCTGGTCCCTGCAGGGAGTTAAGGGGTTAAACCCCCCCACAGGGCCTAGCGCGTGTAACCAATTTCATGTTCGCAAATCACCTAGGCCAGCGACTGGCCTGGCTCCTGCGTTCTCGGATGCGCTGGGAAGGTTAACCCTTTAGGGGATGGCTCAGTTAGGCTAAGCCTTCTCTTTTTCTGCCCAGATACAGGGGAAAGTTTATAAATATAAGAGACTTGGCTATTTTCCCCCCTCAGATCTTCAGGGGACCCCCGTGTGGAGAGGATCTGCGGGGCTTCCAGTCCTGTAACGAAGGGCACACACACGTCTTTCTTGTTTTCCCGTTAGGGAAAATATCCCAGTATAGGGGCCCTATAGACAGTTCAGGAACCAGTAGCCTGCCACAGTAGAAAGTGGGGTTTTCAAACAGGGGCTCATTAAAGAGACCTGGAGGAGCTGCTGGGGGTTATTGGAGAAGCTGTGGTTCTGTTTCCAGCAACAGGGATAAGACTTGAAAAAGAGTTACCCTGCCTATAGGTCTCATGGTAGTGGGAACCTGGGTTCATGGGTCTAAGTCTGTAACAAGAAGCTATCCTATAACAACATGCGCGATAACTAAAAACCAGTCCTGTTGCTACGTAAAGAATCCAGTACAATAAAGTTGAAGAAAGGTTCCTGGCGCCTTGTTCTATTATTGCTCACCATAGCACGAGGTTCCGGCACCCTGAGAAATAAGGTAACCTAACCACAGAGCAGCACCTACACACACATTGGAACAGTTTGGGGAGGCCCGTGTTTTGTTGGCCGGGGGTAGAGGTGTTGCTGGGGTCGCCAACAGCGGGGGACAGAGGGTACTGGCGTCCCCGGGCCCCCTGCGCGGCCGTGCCCCTCGATAAATCCCGTCACCCGGTCACCACGCTGCCTGGCGCAGCGCGCGCGTCGCGGCAAAAGAAAAAAAAACCCTCCCCCATCTCCTGATTGGCTGGCGCGTGTTGGCACGCTGCCAGGATTTTTTTTTTTGGCCCGCAGCTTGCAAAGCGAGGCCTGTCCCTTCCTGCATGGAGTACGTGGTGAGTACTGCTCCATGCCTCTCTTGCTTCCCCCTTGTCCTCCTGCTCAGATCCCCGCCCCCCGTTCCGATTCCCTCCCCCGTTCCGATTCCCTCCCCCCGTTCTGATTCCACCCCCTGCTCCGATTCACCCCCCCCCCCCGTTCCGATTTCCCCCGTGTGTATGTGAGTGTGTGTGTGTCTGAGAGAGAGATTGTGTGTCAGAGAGAGAGTCTGAGAGAGAGAGTCTGAGAGAGAGAGTCTGAGAGAGAGAGAGTCAGAGGGAGAGAGTCAGAGAAAGAGTCTGAGAGGGAGAGAGTCTGAGAGAGAGAGTCTGAGAGAGAGAGTCTGAGAGGGAGAGAGTCTGAGAGAGAGAGAGTCAGAGGGAGAGAGTCAGAGAAAGAGTCTGAGAGGGAGAGAGTCTGAGAGAGAGAGTCTGAGAGAGAGAGTCTGAGAGGGAGAGAGTCTGAGAGAGAGAGAGTCAGAGGGAGAGAGTCAGAGAAAGAGTCTGAGAGGGAGAGAGTCTGAGAGAGAGAGTCTGAGAGAGAGAGTCTGAGAGGGAGAGTCTGAGAGAGAGATAGTCTGAGAGAGAGTGTGTGTGAGTCTGTGAATGAATACAGACACCAACCCACAGTCAGTCATACTCACACACCCACTCATCAGTCACCCACCCAAGTGTCAGTCAGTCACCCACCCGTGTCAGTCAGTCACCCACCCAAGTGTCAGTCAGTCACCCAAGTGTCAGTCACCCACCCACCAAGTGTCAGTCACCCACCCACCCACGTGTCAGTCAGTCACCCACCCAAGTGTCAGTCAGTCACCCAAGTGTCAGTCACCCACCCAAGTGTCAGTCAGTCACCCACCCAAGTGTCAGTCAGTCACCCACCCACCCGTCAGTCAGTCACCAAAGTGTCAGTCACCCACCCACCCAAGTGTCAGTCTCCGACCCACCCAAGTGTCATTCAGTCAGTCACCCAAGTGTCATTAACCCACCCAAGTGTCAGTCACCCACCCAAGTGTCAGTCAGTCACCCACCCAAGTGTCACCCACCCAAGTGTCAGTCACCCACCCAAGTGTCAGTCATTCACCCAAGTGTCAGTCACCCACCCACCCAAGTGTCAGTCACCCACCCACCCAAGTGTCAGTCAGTCACCCAAGTGTCAGTAACCCACCCACCCAAGTGTCAGTCTCCGACCCACCCAAGTGTCATTCAGTCAGTCACCCAAGTGTCATTAACCCACCCAAGTGTCAGTCACCCACCCAAGTGTCAGTCAGTCACCCACCCAAGTGTCACCCACCCAAGTGTCAGTCACCCACCCAAGTGTCAGTCAGTCACCCAAGTGTCAGTCACCCACCCACCCAAGTGTCAGTCACCCACCCACCCAAGTGTCAGTCAGTCAGTCACCCAAGTGTCATTCACCCACCCAAGTGTCAGTCAGTCACCCACCCAAGTTTCACCCACCCAAGTGTCAGTCACCCACCCAAGTGTGTCAGTCAGTCACCCAAGTGTCAGTCACCCACCCACCCAAGTGTCAGTCAGTCACCCATCCAAGTGTCAGTCAGTCAGTCACCCAAGTGTCAGTCACCCACCCACCCATGTGTCAGTCACCCACCCACCCATGTGTCAGTCACCCACCCACCCAAGTGTCAGTCAGTCACCCAAATGTCAGTCACCCACCCACCCACCCAAGTGTCAGTCAGTCACACACCCACTCATCAGTCACCCACCCGTGTCAGTCACCCACAAGTCAGTCTACCCACCCCCCACACCCACTCTCTGTCTCTCTCTTTCACCCACACTCTCTCTGTCTTATCTTAACTGCCCTATACCTACACCGAAATAACCTATACTGCTTTCTTCCAGATCTGACCCTCAAGCTTCACACGGGAGATATCGGAACCCCCCTAACCCAGAAGACAGGTAGGGAACACCCAGTCCCATACTGAATCCCCCCCAGGTCTTTTGTCACATAGGATGTAGCATTGGGTATCTTTATCTTTTGTTGAAAATATTAAAATAAACAGATTGCATTTTAATGGTTTTTTTATTAACAAGAAAAAAGTTAAGTGAAAGTTGTGCGCTAAAAAATTTTTTTCCACGGTAGGTGCGCTATTGGGGGTGGGCGCTATTTGGCGCTATGGGGGGGGGGTTGCTCCTTTCCTTTGTCCCGGGCCCCATGATTTCTGTTGGCCGGGGGTAGAGGTGTTGAACATATATTAGTAAAACTCACTACTACTGGTACGTGATAATAAAGCACAATAAGACAATTCTTTTTGTATGTTACTGTACTACCTTTTAGCAGATCTCTTCACTGTCTAAAATGTTAACAACTTTCCTGCTGGAGTGTGAAGAAGTGTGTGTACTTTCTGCTGGAGTGTGAAGAAGTGTGTGTACTTTCTGCTGGAGTGTGAAGAAGTGTGTGTACTTTCTGCTGGAGTGTGAAACAGTATGTGTACTTTCTGCTGGAGTGTGAAGAAGTGTGTGTACTTTCTGCTGGAGTGTGAAGCAGTGTGTGTACTTTCTGCTGGAGTGTGAAGAAGTGTATGTACTTTCTGCTGGAGTGTGAAACAGTGTGTGTACTTTCTGCTGGAGTGTGAAACAGTGTGTGTACTTTCTGCTGGAGTGTGAAACAGTGTGTGTACTTTCTGCTGGAGTGTGAAACAGTGTGTGTACTTTCTGCTGGAGTGTGAAACAGTGTGTGTACTTTCTGCTGGAGTGTGAAGAAGTGTGTGTACTTTCTGCTGGAGTGTGAAGCAGTGTGTGTACTTTCTGCTGGAGTGTGAAGAAGTGTATGTACTTTCTGCTGGAGTGTGAAACAGTGTGAGTACTTTCTGCTGGAGTGTGAAGAAGTGTGTGTACTTTCTGCTGGAGTGTGAAGCAGTGTGTGTACTTTCTGCTGGAGTGTGAAACAGTGTGTGTACTTTCTGCTGGAGTGTGAAACAGTGTGTGTACTTTCTGCTGGAGTGTGAAACAGTGTGTGTACTTTCTGCTGGAGTGTGAAACAGTGTGTGTACTTTCTGCTGGAGTGTGAAGAAGTGTGTGTACTTTCTGCTGGAGTGTGAAGCAGTGTGTGTACTTTCTGCTGGAGTGTGAAGAAGTGTATGTACTTTCTGCTGGAGTGTGAAACAGTGTGAGTACTTTCTGCTGGAGTGTGAAACAGTGTGTGTACTTTCTGCTGGAGTGTGAAACAGTGTGTGTACTTTCTGCTGGAGTGTGAAATAGTGTGTGTACTTTCTGCTGGAGTGTGAAACAGTGTGTGTACTTTCTGCTGGAGTGTGAAGAAGTGTGTGTACTTTCTGCTGGAGTGTGAAGAAGTGTGTGTACTTTCTGCTGGAGTGTGAAACAGTGTGTGTACTTTCTGCTGGAGTGTGAAACAGTGTGTGTACTTTCTGCTGGAGTGTGAAACAGTGTGTGTACTTTCTGCTGGAGAGGAACGGTGTGTGTACTTTCTGCTGGAGTGTGAAACAGTGTGTGTACTTTCTGCTGGAGTGTGAAACAGTGTGTGTACTTTCTGCTGGAGTGTGAAACAGTGTGTGTATTTCCTTCTGGAGTGTGAAACAGTGTGTGTACTTCCTGCTGGAGTGTGAAACAGTGTGTGTACTTTCTGCTGGAGAGGAACGGTGTGTGTACTTTCTGCTGGAGTGTGAAACAGTGTGTGTACTTTCTGCTGGAGTGTGAAACAGTGTGTGTACTTTCTGCTGGAGTGTGAAACAGTGTGTGTATTTCCTGCTGGAGTGTGAAACAGTGTGTGTACTTCCTGCTGGAGTGTGAAACAGTGTGTATACTTTCTGCTGGAGTGTGAAGAAGTGTGTGTACATTCCTGTGTGAGTGTGAAACAGTGTGTGTACTTTCTGCTGGAGTGTGAAGAAGTGTGTGTACATTCCTGTGTGAGTGTGAAACAGTGTGTGTACTTTCTGCTGGAGTGTGAAGAAGTGTGTGTACATTCCTGTGTGAGTGTGAAACAGTGTGTGTACTTTCTGCTGGAGTGTGAAATAGCGTGTGTACTTTCTGCTGGAGTGTGAAACAGTGTGTGTACTTTCTGCTGGAGTGTGAAATAGTGTGTGTACTTTCTGCTGGAGTGTGAAACAGTGTGTGTACTTTCTGCTGGAGTGTGAAGAAGTGTGTGTACTTTCTGCTGGAGTGTGAAGAAGTGTGTGTACTTTCTGCTGGAGTGTGAAACAGTGTGTGTACTTTCTGCTGGAGTGTGAAACAGTGTGTGTACTTTCTGCTGGACTGTGAAACAGTGTGTGTACTTTCTGCTGGAGAGGAACGGTGTGTGTACTTTCTGCTGGAGTGTGAAACAGTGTGTGTACTTTCTGCTGGAGTGTGAAACAGTGTGTGTACTTTCTGCTGGAGTGTGAAACAGTGTGTGTATTTCCTGCTGGAGTGTGAAACAGTGTGTGTACTTCCTGCTGGAGTGTGAAACTGTGTGTATACTTTCTGCTGGAGTGTGAAGAAGTGTGTGTACATTCCTGTGTGAGTGTGAAACAGTGTGTGTACTTTCTGCTGGAGTGTGAAGAAGTGTGTGTACATTCCTGTGTGAGTGTGAAACAGTGTGTGTACTTTCTGCTGGAGTGTGAAGAAGTGTGTGTACATTCCTGTGTGAGTGTGAAACAGTGTGTGTATTTCCTGCTGGAGTGTGAAACAGTGTGTGTACTTCCTGCTGGAGTGTGAAACAGTGTGTATACTTTCTGCTGGAGTGTGAAGAAGTGTGTGTACATTCCTGTGTGAGTGTGAAACAGTGTGTGTACTTTCTGCTGGAGTGTGAAGAAGTGTGTGTACATTCCTGTGTGAGTGTGAAACAGTGTGTGTACTTTCTGCTGGAGTGTGAAGAAGTGTGTGTACATTCCTGTGTGAGTGTGAAACAGTGTGTGTACTTTCTGCTGGAGTGTGAAACAGTGTGTGTACTTTCTGCTGGAGTGTGAAATAGCGTGTGTACTTTCTGCTGGAGTGTGAAACAGTGTGTGTACTTCCTGCTGGAGTGTGAAACAGTGTGTATACTTTCTGCTGGAGTGTGAAGAAGTGTGTGTACATTCCTGTGTGAGTGTGAAACAGTGTGTGTACTTTCTGCTGGAGTGTGAAGAAGTGTGTGTACATTCCTGTGTGAGTGTGAAACAGTGTGTGTACTTTCTGCTGGAGAGGAACAGTGTGTGTACTTTCTGCTGGAGAGGAACGGTGTGTGTACTTCCTGCTGGAGTGTGAAACAGTGTGTGTACTTTCTGCTGGAGTGTGAAACAGTGTGTGTACTTTCTGCTGGAGTGTGAAACAGTGTGTGTACTTTCTGCTGGAGTGTGAAACAGTGTGTGTACTTTCTGCTGGAGTGTGAAGAAGTGTGTGTACTTTCTGCTGGAGTGTGAAACAGTGTGTGTACTTCCTGCTGGAGTGTGAAGAAGTGTGTGTACTTTCTGCTGGAGTGTGAAACAGTGTGTGTACTTTCTGCTGGAGTGTGAAACAGTGTGTGTACTTTCTGCTGGAGAGGAACGGTGTGTGTACTTCCTGCTGGAGTGTGAAGAAGTGTGTGTACTTTCTGCTGGAGTGTGAAACAGTGTGTGTACTTTCTGCTGGAGTGTGAAGAAGTGTGTGTACTTTCTGCTGGAATGTGAAACAGTGTGTGTACTTTCTGCTGGAGGAACGGTGTCTGCCAGTAACGCACACAAGCACGAGGTCGGGGTGAATAACGGCTAATTTAGCTGCTATTACATGAAACTCCTGTTCTGTAATCTGAGGGACAATTCCCTGCTAATCTTATATTCAAGATATTTTAATTCCAGATCTACGATCACACGATCAGTTCCCGGATATAATTCTCATTGTGCAGTACTCCAACCAATGAAATAATACCAACAGCTTTTACTAACTGTACAGCGGGCAGAACAGTCAGTGTGAGGGGTAAATACGTATAACCAAGGCTGCGATTACGCAGACGCACTGCAACGCGTGCGCGCACATCTGTGACGTCACAGAGCGACGTGCACAAGCACATTGTTCTGCGCGCGCGACTGTCAGGGAGACAAGGCGGACATCTGTTCTGTGATTGGATGGCGTCACGTGACGCGGCAGTCAAACCAGAAAACAAATTTGGAAAACGCTTTGACTGTCGCCCCCATTGCAGTAGCAAGCGACAGTCGCGGTGTGTATAAGCGCTTTGTAAGGATGCATGCGTGGCGTCGGCGCGTTTTTTGGTATAATCACGCTCTTAAGGCAAAAGCTACACCATTTCCTTTCCTTGGATAACCATACTATGGAATAATAATTAAATCCTCTGCTTGTAGTGCCCAAAAAACAGGAGATCTTGGATCCAGGATCCTAGTTCTGTGCTTCTTTCTTGATGGGGACTCTGGGCAGTGGCAGACCGTGCTATCAGATCACTTGATGGGGACTCTTGGCAGTGGCAGACCTTGCTATCAGATCACTTGATGGGGACTCTTGGCAGTGGCAGACCTTGCTATCAGATCACTTGATGGGGACTCTGGGCAGTGGCAGACCTTGCTATCAGATCACTTGATGGGGACTCTGGGAAGTGGCAGACCTTGCTATCAGATCACTTGATGGGGACTCTGGGAAGTGGCAGACCTTGCTATCAGATCACTTGATCGGGACTCTGGGCAGTGTCAGACCTTGCTACCCGATCACTTGATGGGGACTCTGGGCAGTGGCAGACCTTGCTATCCGATCACTTGATGGGGACTCTTGGCAGTGGCAGACCGTGCTATCAGATCACTTGATGGAAACTCTGGGAAGTGGCAGACTTTGCTATCAGATCACTTGATGGGGACTCTGGGCAGTGTCAGACCTTGCTACCCGATCACTTGATGGGGACTCTGGGCAGTGGCAGACCTTGCTATCCGATCACTTGATGGGGACTCTTGGCAGTGGCAGACCTTGCTATCAGATCACTTGATGGAAACTCTGGGAAGTGTCAGACCTTGCTATCAGATCACTTGATGGGGACTCTTGGCAGTGGCAGACCTTGCTATCAGATCACTTGATGGGGACTCTTGGCAGTGGCAGACCTTGCTATCAGATCACTTGATGGGGACTCTTGGCAGTGGCAGACCTTGCTATCAGATCACTTGATGGGGACTCTGGGAAGTGGCAGACCTTGCTATCCGATCACTTGATGGGAACTCTTGGCAGTGGCAGACCTTGCTATCCGATCACTTCATGGGGACTCTGGGCAGTGGCAGACCGTGCTATCAGATCACTTGATGGGGACTCTGGGAAGTGGCAGACCTTGCTATCCGATCACTTGATGGGGACTCTTGGCAGTGGCAGACCTTGCTATCAGATCACTTGATGGGGATCTTGTGGCAGTGGCAGACGTTGCTATCAGATCACTTGATGGGGACTCTTGGTAGTGTCAGACCTTGCTATCAGATCACTTGATGGGGACTCTGGGCAGTGGCAGACCTTGCTATCAGATCACTTGATGGGGATCTTGTGGCAGTGGCAGACCTTGCTATCAGATCACTTGATGGAAACTCTGGGAAGTTGCAGACCTTGCTATCAGATCACTTGATGGGGACTCTGGGCAGTGGCAGACCTTGCTATCAGATCACTTGATGGGGATCTTGTGGCAGTGGCAGACCTTGCTATCAGATCACTTGATGGAAACTCTTGGCAGTGGCAGACCTTGCTATCAGATCACTTAATGGGAACTCTTGGCAGTGGCAGACCTTGCAATCAGATCACTTGATGGGAACTCTTGGCAGTGGCAGACCTTGCTATCAGATCACTTGATGGGGACTCTGGGAAGTTGCAGACCTTGCTATCAGATCACTTGATCGGGACTCTGGGCAGTGGCAGACTTTGCTATCCGATCACTTGATGGGAACTCTTGGCAGTGGCAGAACTTGCTATCAGATCACTTGATGGGGACTCTTGGCAGTGGCAGACTTTGCTATCAGATCACTTGATGGGGACTCTGGGAAGTGGCAGACCTTGCTATCAGATCACTTGATGGGGACTCTGGGCAGTGGCAGACCTTGCTATCAGATCACTTGATGGGGACTCTTGGCAGTGGCAGACCTTGCTATCAGATCACTTGATGGGAACTCTTGGCAGTGGCAGACCTTGCTATCAGATCACTTGATGGGAACTCTTGGCAGTGGCAGACCTTGCTATCAGATCACTTGATGGAGACTCTTGGCAGTGGCAGACCTTGCTATCAGATCACTTGATGGGGACTCTTGGCAGTGGCAGACCTTGCTATCAGATCACTTGATGGTGACTCTTGGCAGTGGCAGACCTTGCTATCAGATCACTTGATGGGAACTCTTGGCAGTGGCAGACCTTGCTATCAGATCACTTGATGGGAACTCTTGGCAGTGGCAGACCTTGCTATCAGATCACTTGATGGAGACTCTTGGCAGTGGCAGACCTTGCTATCAGATCACTTGATGGGAACTCTTGGCAGTGGCAGACCTTGCTATCAGATCACTTGATGGAGACTCTTGGCAGTGGCAGACCTTGCTATCAGATCACTTGATGGAGACTCTTGGCAGTGGCAGACCTTGCTATCAGATCACTTGATGGAGACTCTTGGCAGTGGCAGACCTTGCTATCAGATCACTTGATGGGGACTCTTGGCAGTGGCAGACCTTGCTATCAGATCACTTGATGGGGACTCTTGGCAGTGGCAGACCTTGCTATCAGATCACTTGATGGTGACTCTTGGCAGTGGCAGACCTTGCTATCAGATCACTTGATGGGGACTCTTGGCAGTGGCAGACCTTGCAATCAGATCACTTGATGGGAACTCTTGGCAGTGGCAGACCTTGCTATCAGATCACTTGATGGAGACTCTTGGCAGTGGCAGACCTTGCTATCAGATCACTTGATGGTGACTCTTGGCAGTGGCAGACCTTGCTATCAGATCACTTGATGGGAACTCTTGGCAGTGGCAGACCTTGCTATCAGATCACTTGATGGGAACTCTTGGCAGTGGCAGACTTTGCTATCAGATCACTTGATGGGAACTCTTGGCAGAGGCAGACCTTGCTATCAGATCACTTGATGGTGACTCTGGGAAGTGGCAGACCTTGCTATCAGATCACTTGATGGGGACTCTTGGCAGTGGCAGACCTTGCTATCAGATCACTTGATGGTGACTCTTGGCAGTGGCAGACCTTGCTATCAGATCACTTGATGGTGACTCTGGGAAGTGGCAGACCTTGCTATCAGATCACTTGATGGTGACTCTTGGCAGTGGCAGACCTTGCTATCAGATCACTTGATGGGAACTCTTGGCAGAGGCAGACCTTGCTATCAGATCACTTGATGGGGACTCTTGGCAGTGGCAGACTTTGCTATCAGATCACTTGATGGGGACTCTTGGCAGAGGCAGACCTTGCTATCAGATCACTTGATGGTGACTCTGGGAAGTGGCAGACCTTGCTATCAGATCACTTCATGGGGACTCTTGGCAGTGGCAGACCTTACTATCAGATCACTTGATGGGGACTCTTGGCAGTGGCAGACTTTGCTATCAGATCACTTGATGGGGACTCTTGGCAGTGGCAGACCTTGCTATCAGATCACTTGATGGGGACTCTTGGCAGTGGCAGACTTTGCTATCAGATCACTTGATGGGGACTCTTGGCAGTGGCAGACCTTGCTATCAGATCACTTGATGGGGACTCTTGGCAGTGGCAGACTTTGCTATCAGATCACTTGATGGGGACTCTTGGCAGTGGCAGACCTTGCTATCAGATCACTTGATGGGGACTCTGGGAAGTGGCAGACCTTGCTATCAGATCACTTGATGGGAACTCTTGGCAGTGGCAGACCTTGCTATCAGATCACTTGATGGGGACTCTTGGCAGTGGCAGACCTTGCTATCAGATCACTTGATGGGGACTCTTGGCAGTGGCAGACCTTGCTATCAGATCACTTGATGGAGATCACATTGTCCACGGTTTGTTCCTGAACATGTGGCTCTATGTTGGAGGCTCTCACAGCACCGGGGTTAGTCTGAGTGCCTGTATGTTCTGCATATGCTCCGGTTGAAGTGTCCTTCAGCTGATTTTCCTAGTGAGCTTCGAACCTGTTGTTTCCTCGCCGTGCTAAATATACTTTCAGAGAATGCATTGCTATGTGAAATGAGCAGAACATATTTAGCCAATTGTATAAGGGAGTGCTGGACTATTCAGTATTGTATATTTAGCCAATTGTGATTGCAATCTAATTTGGGGATGCCCTGTGGCTGGTTCTGCGAGCTGTGAAACACAGTGACAAATGCATCAATTGTGTCCTCTTCAGGAGGAAGATGGGAGACTAGTGGAGTTCTGGCATGACGTGAACTCTATGAGCAGTTTTATCAGCCGTGTTTGTAGGAACAACCTCAGAAAAGTTTTCCAGCAATACGTCGGCCATTAAAGAGTTGGATGTCACTCTAGTTTTGGGGCAAAACACAACAGCAGCCCTCAGTACCGGGTCATTAAGGCGAAGGCCTCGCTGCACGCGCCTGCACGGCCGCCTTGCTTGCCAGCGGCGCGTGCAATTCACTGCACCGCAATCTGCGGTCTGCAGTGCCATTTTTCCGGAGCGGGGGTGGGTGTGGCCAAAACGGGTGGGGGGGTGCGGCCATGACACGAGGTGGCGGGACCATCACACAGACGCAGCGGAGCACTGCAGACAGCCCCACAGCCCCTCACACACACACAGGCACTCACACAAATGTGCAAGGGGGGAAATCGGAATGGGGGGGGGTGCTCTGAGCAGGGAGGGAATCGGAACGGGGGGGATCGGAGCAGGGGGGGAAATCGGATTGGCTGCTGGGATCCAATCTGTGATTGGTTCCCTTGAGTGTCACGTGACACCGCACTCGCCGAAATCACAAGCTCCTTGTAGCTCCGGCTGGCTGACGCGTCACAGCACGCAGACAGCTACGCTGGAAGGAGCCAGCGGGGATATCCAGATCGGAGGTAAGGAGCTGGTGGCCCGCGGCCGCACGCGCAGCGGGACCAAAGCCTAAAGGGTAACATTCGTTTCATGTACGTACTCCATAACCTCCTCATAAAATCCTCTCACCACAGAACTTGTGAACCTTGTAGGAACCTGCAAGACCCTCTCTCCTAATGAGCCGAGCTGCAGAAACCCAAAGAAACAAATCTGCATCACACAAGAAGCAGGTCGTCTCTTCCTTCCACGATAAAAGACGCTTTCACCAAGCTCCCTAACAACTCTCGGTGAGGCTGCATCATACTCTAGCTGGGTGCTGGCTGTGAAGCAGGTTATCTTCACATTGAACGTATTCAATCTGGGCAGAATGGTACGCAAAAACAACAAATACAATTTGTAAATTGGTTTCCTGCAAACATTTGCCAATCTTCTCTCCTTGGCTCCATCGCACTGTCTGGTCTCCCGGTCTTCTGTCATCTGGATGGAAGAGGTTCATCAGTATCTTCATCAGAATGGCTCAGGAGATTGCGCTGGAGCCCGTCCCAAAGCTCAAGGACTCTATCCAGTGGTCGAGACACCCTCCTGTTAGACCATCGGGTAGACAAGTTATAACCCTTTTCTTATTGATTCATTACAGAAAGAAATATCTTCTCAGGAATTCCTTCCGTTTTCCATTTTTGTCAAAATGGTCAAAAAAAAAATGTCCATTAGAAAGTCTCGTGCAGTGTTTTTCAGCCTTTTTTTTGGTAAAAGAACCCCAGAATTTGATTATGAAATTCTGGGGATCCCCAACCCTCTCCCCCCCCACACACACTCTCCCCCCCCCCCACACACTCTCACACACACACACACACACACACACACACACACACACACACACACACACACACACACACACACACACACACACTCTGACACACACCCCTCTGTCTCACTTTAAGAGAGCTGAGCGCTCTTGCTTGATCCTTCCTCTCCCCCCCCCTACACACTCTCCCCTACACACACACACACAGACTCTCCCACTTACACATACAATTACTCTGACACACACACACACACACACCCCTCTGTCTCACTTTAAGAGAGCTGAGCGCTCTTGCCTGATCCTTCTCTCCCCCCCCCTACACACACACTCTCCCCCCCCCCACACACACACACATACACTTACTCTGACACACTTACTCTGACACACACCCCTCTGTCTCACTTTAGGAGAGCTGAGCGCTCTTGCCTGATCCTTCCTCTCCCCCCCCCTACACACTCTCCCCTACACACACACAGACTCTCCCACTTACACATACACTTACTCTGACACACACACACACACACACACACATACACTTACTCTGACACACACACACACACACACACCCCTCTGTCTCACTTTAAGAGAGCTGAGCGCTCTTGCCCGATCCTCTCCCCCTTGTCAGCTGGAAGTTGACGCGATTTCCGGCGCCGGCAGGAAGAGGAAGGATAGCAGTGACCGGGTGGCTGCTGCTCAGCTCGGGAGCTGCCGGGTCACTGCTATGTGGGGTGCCGCCGGGCCTGGGGCAGCTGGGAGACTTTTCCCAGCTTGCTCCCCTTGGCGGCCACGAAACGCATGGGGTGCCCGAGGAACCCCGGTTTAAAAGCACTGTTCTAGTGGATCAAACTACAAAGCTGGATGACAAGATGACAAGCGCAGCTAACTCCACGGAACTCTCCAGCAGTCCTTTCTTCTCGAAGCCGCTCCTGAGAAGACCTCTATGCCTGCCCACCATGGCTGGTGCCTGGTCTGTGCAAATGCTGCACAGTTGCCGAGACGAAGCCCTGTGGTGGAAAGACATTTTCCCACAGTTTCTGCAATGCTTTTGCCCATTGGCATAATTTACCGTGGGCATGTATTAACCCCTTGCCAGAAGGTGTACGCCATAGCCCATGTCTCCTGACACTTCAAACATATACTCCCCCCCCCCCCCACCAAATGACTCCCAAAAGTCTACGTTGATGCCGATAGGTTGGCCACGTAGTGACGCCACGCGGACAGACTACCAGCCACTACCAAGATGCTGACTGGACTTTGTTGTAGCGACTCACAGTGACGCAGCGGGGAACCCGGTACAGAGGGCCGAAAAGCAGGTGCAGAATACCCAGAAATAGTACTGTACCAGGTGCAGGGTCAGGTATCAGTGCCAGATCTGGGTAAAAAGGCAATTACCCAGGTCTGATCCCTTAACCCTGTCACTGCCATTAGTACACTGACCCTAGGAGAGACTGACCCCTTAACCATGTCACTGCCATGAGTACACTTTGCCCCTAGGAGGGACTGACCCCTTAACCCTGTCACTGCCATTAGTACACTTTGCCCCTAGGAGGGACTGACCCCTTAACCATGTCACTGCCATTAGTACACTTTGGCCCTAGGAGAGGCTGTCCCCTTAACCCTGTCACTGCCATTAGTACACTTTGGCCCTAGGAGAGGCTGTCCCCTTAACCCTGTCACTGCCATTAGTACACTTTGGCCCTAGGAGAGGCTGTCCCCTTAGACTGATTGTTTATACAATGCTTATTTGAGTCTGCGCACCTCAGCAGCTGCCGTAAGGAGTGAGGAAAATAAAGCAGAAGAATATATTTCTCGCACCTCTGACTTCTCGCCGTGTGAGTCTCTAAAAAATAAGCATTTTGGAAATATAAAGATGGATTCCGTGCGGCCAGCGACTGATATTCCTAGAAAATATCTATATCCCTGGGCTCGGATTTCTCCCTCTCACAATACACGGGAGGGCCCTTTAACAGGACACCAATTACGGGCCACATCTACTAATGGTGCTAAATTGTAAGATACTTTCTGACCTATTTAATTGACAGGATGACTCTGACCTGGCTATAGTCAGGAGACGGTCTGGCGGTTCCGTTACAGCCGCGTCACGCGGATTTGTTAAAGATTGTGCGGCTTTTCATTTGTGGGAATAATTTTGCAGAAGAGAAAGGTCAGAAATGACATTACTCAAGGTCCCACGGGTCCATGTACAAGTCACATTTCTCAAGGTCCCACGGGCCCATGTACAAGTCACATTACTCAAGGTCCCACGGGTCCATGTAAATGTCACATTACTCAAGGTCCCACGGGTCCATGTACACGTCACATTACTCAAGGTCCCACGGGTCCATGTACAAGTCACATTACTCAAGGTCCCACGGGTCCAAGTACACGTCACATTACTCAAGGTCCCACGGGTCCATGTACAAGTCACATTACTCAAGGTCACACCAGCCCATGCACACGTCACATTACTCAAGGTCCCACGGGTCCAAGTACACGTCACATTACTCAAGGTCCCACGGGTCCATGTACATGTCACATTACTCAAGGGCCCACGGGTCCATGTACATGTCACATTACTCAAGGTCCCACTGGTACATGTACATGCTGCCCTGCCTTGTCTTGTTTGATCCTTGTTGTTTGACCTCAGCCTGCACCCGGACACCTGACTACTCTGACCCCTGGACTACGGCTACAGACTCGACTATTCTACTCTCTATACCCCTGGACTCCGGCAACGCACCAACGACTACCCAATATCTCCACTCCTTGACCACGTCAAGTACCACAACCAGTCAGATCTCTCCTACCCTGACCCGGCCACACGACTACCACTCTGCACTCCGGATGTGCCTGCTCGGTTCTTGGTCGGTGGCTATCAACATCCCCACCTCTCTCTAGGTGACCTAATCACTTCACTTGGGTTCAAATATCACCTGTATGCTGACGACACACAAATTTACTTTTCAACCCCTGACCTTACACCTGCTGTACAGACTAAAGTTTCTTAATGTCTGTCGGCTATTTCATCCTGGATGGCCCTCCGCCGCCTTAAACTCAACATGGCTAAAACAGAGCTCCTCATACTTCCTCCCAAACCTGGCCCTACTACCTCCTTCCACATTACTGTTGGAACTATGATCATTCACCCAGTAGCCCAAGCACGCTGCCTAGGGGTCACACTCGACTCCTCTCTCACATTCGCCCCTCACATTCAAAACGTTTCTAAAACCTGTCGCTTTTTCCTTCGCAATATAACAAAGATACGCCCTTTACTCTGCTGCTCGACTGCTAAAACTCTGACTCAGGCCCTCATTCTCTTCCACCTCAATTACTGTAACCTCCTGCTGTCCGGCCTTCCTGCCTCTCACCTGTCTCCCCTACAATCTGTCCTTAACGCTGCTGCCAGAATCACTCTACTCTTTCCTAAATCTGTCTCAGCGTCTCCCCTCTTGAAATCCCTCTCCTGACTTCCTATCAAATCCCGCATCTCACACTCCATTCTTCTCCTCACTTTTAAAGCTTTACACTCTTCTGCCCCTCCTTACATCTCAGCCCTAATTTCTCGTTATGCACCATCCCGGCTCTTGCGTTCTGCTCAAGGATGTCTTCTCTCTACCCCTTTTGTATCTAAAGCCCTCTCCGCCTTACACCCTTCTCACTGACTGCCCCACACCACTAGAATGCCCTTCCCCTCAGTACCCGACTAGCACCCTCTCTATCCACCTTTAAGACCCACCTTAAACACACCTGCTTAAGGAAGCATATGAATAGCTCAATGGCTGATAATTAACACCTCTTACATTAACCTTGGCCCCCTGCAGACGCACTTACCAGAACACCCTCCTGTCTCTGTACGTTTTTCCTACCAACCAATTAGATTGTAAGCTCTTCGGAGCAGGGACTCCTTTTCCTAAATATTACTTTTAAGTCTGAAGCACTTATTCCCATTATGTGTTATTTATATCTCATTATTTATATGATTGTAACTATTACTGCTGTGAAGCACTGTGTACATTAATGGCGCTATAGAAATAAAGACATACATACATACATACAGTACATACATGTATTACTTTCTGGTAACACATTCTTATAAATAAATGAAATAAAAAATATGACAGAACGGCCACCTCCCGGAGAGTATCCCATGTGCCCTGTATCCGGACATCTCCCGCAGAGTATCCCACCGTGCCCTGTATCCGGCCATCATATTATCAGTCTTCCCACCTCACACAGCCTGGAAGTGCAACCTTCATTATATTAAAGCACATGCATGAAGAAGTACTGTAGCAACACTTACTATCTCTGGCACGGAGGCAAGCCACGGGACTAGGACCGTCCGTAGAACTATCGTGGAGCACCCCGCACTGTGACCGTGGCAGGACTATCTCCGGAGACAGTCACGGAGCTCCCGGCAGTGTGACCGCAGCAGGACTATCTCCGGAGACAGTGAACGCGGCAGGACTATCTCCGGAGATAGTCATGGAGCTCCCGGCACTGACTGCAGCAGGACTATCTCCGGAGATAGTCACGAAGCTCCCGGCAGTGTGACCGCGGCAGGACTATCTCCGGAGATAGTCATGGAGCTCCCGGCACTGACTGCAGCAGGACTATCTCCGGAGATAGTCACGAAGCTCCCGGCAGTGTGACCGCGGCAGGACTATCTCCGGAGATAGTCACGAAGCTCCCGGCAGTGTGACCGCGGCAGTACTCTCTCCGGAGATAGTCACGGAGCTCCCGGCACTGACCGCGGCAGGACTATCTCCGGAGATAGTCACGGAGCTCCCGGCACTGTGACTGCGGCAGGACAATCTCCGGAGATAGTCACAGAGCTCCCGGCACTGTGACCGCGGCAGGACTATCTCCGGAGATAGTCACGAAGCTCCCGGCACTGTGACTGCAGCAGTACTATCTCCGGAGACAGTCACGAAGCTCCCGGCACTGTGACCGCACAGGACTATCTCCGGAGATAGTCACAGAGCTCCCGGCACTGTGACCGCGGCAGGACTATCTCAGGAGACAGTCACAGAGCTCCCGGCAGCGTGGCCGCGGCAGGTCTATCTCCGGAGACAGTCACAGAGCTCCCGGCACTGTGACTGCGGCAGGACTATCTCCGGAGACAGTCACAGAGCTCCCGGCACTGTGACTGTGGCAGGACTATCTCCGGAGATACTCACAGTGCTCCCGGCACTGTGACCGCGGCAGGACTATCTTCGGAGATAGTCTCGGAGCTCCCGGCAGTGTGACCGCGGCAGGACTATCTCCGGAGACAGTCACAGAGCTCCCGGCACTGTGACCGTGGCAGGACTATCTCCGGAGATACTCACAGTGCTCCCGGCACTGTGACCGCGGCAGGACTATCTCCGGAGATAGTCACGGAGCTCCCGGCAGTGTGGCCGTGGCAGGTCTTTCTCCAGAGACAGTCACAGAGCTCCCGGCACTGTGACCACGGCAGGACTATCTCCAGAGATAGTCACGGAGCTCCCGGCACTGTGACCGCGGCAGGACTATCTCCGGAGATAGTCACGGAGCTCCCGGCACTGTGACCGCGGCAGGACTATCTCCGGAGATAGTCACGGAGCTCCTGGCACTGTGACCGCGGCAGGACTATCTCCGGAGACTGTCATGGTGCTCCCGGCACTGTGACCGTGGCAGGACTTTCTCTGGAGACTGTCATGGTGCTCCCGGCACTGTGACCGTGGCAGGACTATCTCCGGAGATAGTCATGGAGCTCCCGGCACTGTGACCGCGGCAGGACTATCTCCGGAGATAGTCACGGAGCTCCCGGCACTGACTGCGGCAGGTCTATCTCCGGAGATAGTCACGGAGCTCCCCGCAGTGTGACCGCAGCAGGACTATCTCCAGAGACTGTCACGGTCCTCCCGGCAGTGGGACCACGGCAGGACTATCTCCGGAGACAGTCACGGAGCTCCCGGCACTGTGACTGTGGCAGGACTATCTCCGGAGACTGTCACGGTGCTTCCGGCAGTGTGACTGCAGCAGGACTATCTCCGGAGACTGTCATGGTGCTCCCGGCAGTGTGACTGCGGCAGGACTATCTCCGGGGACTGTCACGGTGCTCCCGGCAGTGTGACTGCGGCAGGACTATCTCCGGAGACTGTAACGGTGCTCCCGGCAGTGTGATTGCGGCAGGACTATCTCCGGAGATAGTCACGGAGCTCGCCGCAGTGTGACCGCGGCAGGACTGTCTCCGGAGACTGTCACGGTGCTCCCGGCAGTGTGACTGCGGCAGTACTATCTCCGGAGACAGTCACAAAGCTCCCGGCACTGTGACCGCACAGGACTATCTCCATAGATAGTCACGGAGCTCCCGGCACTGTGACTGCACAGGACTATCTCCGGAGATAGTCACGGAGCTCCCGGCACTGTGACCGCGGCAGGACTATCTCCGGAGATAGTCACGGAGCTCCCAACACTGTGTCTGCGGCAGGACTATCTCCGGAGATAGTCACAGAGCTCCCGGCACTGTGACCGCGGCAGGACTATCTCAGGAGACAGTCACAGAGCTCCCGGCAGCGTGGCCGCGGCAGGTCTATCTCCGGAGACAGTCACAGAGCTCCCGGCACTGTGACCGCGGCAGGACTATCTCCCGAGACAGTCACAGAGCTCCCGGCACTGTGACCGTGGCAGGACTATCTCCGGAGATACTCACGGTGCTCCCGGCACTGTGACCGCGGCAGGACTATCTCCGGAGATAGTCACGGAGCTCCCGGCAGTGTGGCCGTGGCAGGTCTATCTCCGGAGACAGTCACGGAGCTCCCGGCACTGTGACCGTGGCAGGTCTATCTCCTGAGATAGTCACGGAGCTCCCGGCACTGTGACCGCGGCAGGACTATCTCCGGAGACTGTCATGGTGCTCCCGGCACTGTGACCGCAGCAGAACTATCTCTGGAGACTGTCATGGTGCTCCCGGCACTGTGACCGTGGCAGGACTATCTCCGGAGATAGTCATGGAGCTCCCGGCACTGTGACCGCGGCAGGACTATCTCCGGAGATAGTCACAGAGCTCCCGGCACTGACTGCGGCAGGTCTATCTCCGGAGATAGTCACGGAGCTCCCCGCAGTGTGACCGCGGCAGGACTATCTCCGGAGACTGTCACGGTCCTCCCGGCAGTGGGACCACGGCAGGACTATCTCCGGAGACAGTCACGGAGCTCCCGGCACTGTGACTGTGGCAGGACTATCTCCGGAGACTGTCACGGTGCTCCCGGCAGTGTGACTGCGGCAGGACTATCTCCGGAGACTGTCACGGTGCTCCCGGCAGTGTGACTGCGGCAGGACTATCTCCGGAGACTGTCACGGTGCTCCCGGTAGTGTGACTGCGGCAGGACTATCTCCGGAGACTGTCACGGTGCTCCCGGCAGTGTGACTGCGGCAGGACTATCTCCAGAGATAGTCACGGAGCTCGCCGCAGTGTGACCGCGGCAGGTCTGTCTCCGGAGACTGTAACGGTGCTCCCGACAGTGTGACTGCGGCAGGACTATCTCCGAAGATAGTCAGGGTGCTCCCGGCAGTGTGACTGCGGCAAGACTATCTCCGGAGACTGTCACGGTCCTCCCGGCAGTGTGACTGTGGCAGGACTATCTCTGGAGACTGTCACGGTGCTCCCGGCACTGTGACCGCGGCAGGACTATCTCTGGAGACTGTCACGGTGCTCCCGGCACTGTGACCGCGGCAGGACTATCTCTGGAGACTGTCATGGTGCTCCCGGCACTGTGACCGCGGCAGGACTGTCTCCGGAGACTGTCACGGTGCTCCCGGCAGTGTGACTGCGGCAGGACTATCTCCGGAGACTGTCACGGTGCTCCCGGCAGTGTGACCGCGGCAGGACTATCTCTGGAGACTGTCATGGTGCTCCCGGCACTGTGACCGCGGCAGGACTATCTCCGGAGACTGTCATGGTGCTCCCGGCACTGTGACCGCGGCAGGACTATCTCCGGAGACTGTCACGGTGCTCCCGGCAGTGTGACTGCGGCAGAACTATCTCCGGAGACTGTCATGGTGCTCCCAGCAGTGTGGTGCATAACTAGTACTACTGTGCCTAGGGCCATGAGAGTGAGAGAGGGGGGAGAGAGAAGGTATAATGAGAGAGAGGAGAGGAGAGAGAGAGGGTATAATGAGAGGGAGAGAGGTGCAAGATGCATAACAAGTAGTACTACAGTGCCCAGGGCCATGAGAGTGAGAGAGGGTATAAGGAGAGGGAGGGTACCATGAGAGGGAGAGAGGGTACAATGAGAGGGAGAGAGGGAAAGAGAGTGCAGAATACAGAGACAATGAGGAGTAAAAACAGAGAGAGGGGAAAGAGCGCAAGTAACAGAATGAAAGGGAGGGAAAGAGACAGATAAAACAGAGTGAGGAGAGAGGCAGGGGACTCCTTACCGGCTCAAGCTTACACTGAACCCCCATGATGCGCTGAGCTCAAGAGCTGACACTTCATCATCTCTGGGATCTGCTCTGTGACTCTTCCTGTTCCGTGTCTGACTCAGGAGAAGATAACACATGCAGAGCCCAGCACCTCCCTCACACAACAGCTGTGCCCTCTGTCCCAGGGGATGGCAGAGAGACTAGAGGGGAGAGAGGGAGAGAGGAGGGGGGGAGTGAGAGAGGGGAGAAGAGCGGGAGAGAGAGTGGGGGGAGAGAGACAGAGAGAGTGAGGGGAGACAGAGAGAGTGAGGGGAGAGAGAGATAGGAGAGAGCCAGAGAGAGAGTGGCGGGAGAGAGAGAGAGTGAGAGGGAGGGGGATAGGGGAGACGGAGAGGGAGGGAGGAGAGAAAGAGAGAGAGAGCAGAGAGAGGAGAGAAAGAGGGGAAAGAGAGTGAGAGAAGACAGAAAGAGAGGGAAAAGAGAGAGAGAGGAGAGTGAGAGAGGAGAGAGAAGAGGGAGAGAGAGGGGAAAGAGAGAGCGGGAGAGAGAGAGGAGAGGGATGAGAGAGGAGACAGAGAGAGAGGTGAGAGAGAGATGGAGAGAGAGGAAAGAAGGAGAGAGAGAGGAGAGAGAGAGGGGGATGAGAGGGGAGACAGAGAGAGAGACTGGAAAGAGAGAGGAGAGAGATGAGAGAGGAGAGTGAGAGAGGAGACAGAGAGAGGGGAAAGAGAGATGAAAGAGAGTGAGAGAGGCGACAGAGAGAGAGGGAGAGTGAGAGAGGAGACAGAGATAGAGGGGAAAGAGAGAGGAGAGGGGTGAGAGAGGAGTGTGATAGGAGACAGAGAGAGAGGGAGATGGACGAGAGAGGAGAGTGAGAGAAGAGACAGAGAGAGAGGGGAAAGAGAGAGGAGTGTGAGGAGAGAGCGAAAAAGAGAGGAGACAGAGAGAGAGAGGGGGAGAGAAGTATAGAGAGAGGAAACAGATGAGTGAGAGAGGAGACAGAGGACAGAGAGAGATAGGAGTCAGAGAGAGAGAGGGGGAGAGAAGTATAGAGAGAGGAAACAGATGAGTGAGAGAGGAGACAGAGGACAGAGAGAGATAGGAGTCAGAGAGAGAGAGGGGGAGAGAAGTATAGAGAGAGGAAACAGATGAGTGAGAGAGGAGACAGAGGACAGAGAGAGATAGGAGTCAGAGAGAGAGAGGGAGAGAGAAGTATAGAGAGAGGAAACAGATGAGTGAGAGAGGAGACAGAGGACAGAGAGAGATAGGAGTCAGAGAGAGAGAGGGAGAGAGAGACGAAACAGAGCGATAAAGGAGACAGAGAGGAGACCGAGAGATGAGATAGAGGAGAGGAACTGCACAGAGAGGAGAGAGACATGGGTGTGCAGAAAGGGTGAGGAGAGAGCAGTGTAAGGAATCGGGGGCCACGTCCCCTGCGACGTGACCCCTCCTTACCCACTACCAGTACTGCAGCTGCCCCTGCCCCCCATCGCTACCCTTGCCGCCACGCGGCACTTACCGCTACTCACGCCGCGGCCGCCATCTTGGATTCTCGCGCCGGTGTTACAGAGCGCGCATCTATCCCTGGCACTTGTAACACGCGCGCCATGCCTGCCTCCGCCCCCCGCTCGGCGCGCGAGTCCTTGCCACGCCCCCTGCGCTCTCAGCTGAGCCCTGTTACTCCCAGCCTCTCAGGAGCTGCTCCTCGTCACGCCCCCGTCTGGATTGGTGGATACCGCTTTAAATACCCTGCTCTGTCACTTCCTCCTTGCTCTGCATAGCTCCTTGCTTCCTGTGTAGCCTGGATACTGTGTCGTGCTCCTGTTTGTCTTTACCCCTGCAGATTTGAACCGGCTTGTCTGACTTACCCCTCTGGCTCCCGACTTCGGCTTACCCATCACGATTCTTACCTCTCAGACCCCCGGACACGGAAACGGATTTGACTACGGAACTCTCTATCCTCCTGAACTCGGCAAGTACAACAACTATTCTGAATCTTAACCCAGGCCTGGCCACGCTACAACCACATCCCGGACCCGCTCCCTCTGCTGTCGGTGTGTATATTCAACATCCCACCTCCAGTACAGGGGACTGGCCTGGTCTGCGGGCTGCACAGCGTGACAGGCAGGAAGGGACTCTAGAGGTTTTCGCATGCACAGGGAAGTGGCGGCCATTAATCTAGCACAGGCGCAGATAGGAAAGGGCTGGCGGCCATTAGAGAGGCGCCCATGCGGTCTCCATAGGCAAGAGCCTCCTGGGGAACTACAACTCCCAGCAGGCTTAGAGGCAGTGAGTCAGATGATTGCAGGCAGCCAATAATGTTTGCAGTTTTCCCTGCAGAGAGTGGATACATTGTATGGGCAATGTGCTGTGAGTCAGTCAGGCTGAGGAGACAGTGGGGGAAGGAAAGGGGGCAGAGAGCAGCGAGCTTCTGCCCTAGACCAGAAATCCCCCGGGCTAGAGTTGAGACCCTGACTCCCAACTAGTGAGGGTGGGTGTTCATAGGGACAGGCCCTTAGGTAAGGAAACGTGATACAAGGTGAAAGGAAGTGCGCAACTAACGTCAATCACACAAGGTGATGTGTTAAGGTGACGATTAAATAAATCAATACGTGACCTTAGAACACTGATATAGGAGCGTCAGCAGCCGTGAGACCAGGGATGGCTCAACACCCCCTACAAGTTCAGACAAAATACACAAGAACACAGCGCACAACGCTCATAGTGCATTAAAAGATATTAATGGATATAACAGTACAGGTAAGTATTATGCGTACATCAGAGAAAAACCAGCATGTCAGGGGTTAATGTTACCCATGCACCAGACAGATCTCCAGATAGGATGTCATCGCGCTGTGATCTCCTCTCCAATGGGGTGAAAAAGGGTCCGCCGTATTGGGACGAACAGTTCAAAGAAAGTATTGCCTAGAAACCTTTCCAACGCGTTTCGAAACCACACGTGTGTCGCTGTCTGGTGACGTCAGAGGTCCGGAAGTCAGGGATCGGAGGGCTGCGAGTGTGTAACCTACTACCGCAGGAGTTTAACCCCAACAGCGGTTCTCTCCCTCGCTCACCACGAGCTTGCTGGACTATCTTTCTCAAGGAGTGGGACTATCCAGGATTGGGCTCGTGATTGAGAGATCCAGAGACGGGAAGCTGTACTTACCGAGATGACATCCTATCTGGAGATCTGTCTGGTGCATGGATAAAATTAACCCCTGACATGCTGGTTTTTCTCTACCCTGATGTACGCATAATACTTACCCGTACTGTTATATCCATTAATATCTGTTAATGCACTATGAGCGTTGTGCGCTGTGTGTTTGTGTATTTTGCCTTCGGTGAGGACCCTGTGCCCCTTCAGCTGTGTGCTAGGCAGGGACAGAGTTATAGTGCCTGCTGCAGTTCCTTACTGCAGGGACCCAGTATAGAGTATGCTGCATGCTCCTGTAAGCTGTGTTGCTGATCCAGACACTGTCCTTATGGTGGGACGTCCGGCTGGACCCCATCCCACGCGGAGGTACAGATGAGCGCTGGACCAAGCAGATCCGGTAGACTCTTTGAGAAGACACCCAGGTGCAGGGGCACCTGGGCAGGTATTTACAACCTTCCACACGTGCACCAACTTTAACTTGCTCCTCACATGTGACTGGCTGTGGGATCTTGGCAGCCAGTCACAACCATAGAACATTCAATGTTAAAGGATCATACAGCTGCACATCCAGGAATATAGTGTATATGATTCAGTGCAACAAATGTGACCAAGGTTGCTACATTGGGGAAACCAGCCAAAAACTACAAGGAAGAATGAATATGCACAGACACTCCATACTCCATCACGAAGAAGGAAGATACTGCTCACCTGTGGGACATCACTTCTCACAGCCAGATCATTCCATAAATTATCTAAAAATCAAAATCCTCAATGGAATGTTTAAAAGCACCCAAGAACGGAAAACATTTGAACTCAGAATGATAAGACTCTTTGACACCAAAACCAAAGGACTTAATGCGGACATGGGTTTTCTCACACCCTATCAAAATTGTTTGTAATCATCCTGCTTGCCTCAATTCTTATCCACGCTTTCTCTCCCCCCCCCCCCCCCAGCATCCCTTCCCCTCCCCACCTTTCTTTGACACTGTCCCCTGGCTTCAAACACTTATCACCCGACCTTATCTACAGTAAATATCTGTTGGTTTTTTTTTTCCTCTCTCCACACTGTTTTAGCCATTGAAACCTTTGGATATCAGTATTGCTTGACCTGAAGAAGAGAGGAGAACTCTCGAAAGCTTGTCCTATGACATAAATTGTTAGTCCAATAAAAAAGGTATCACCTAATACTGAAGAACTCATTTATTCTGCACTATCGCAACTGGACTAACACGGCTATTTTCTGCTTTATTATATATATATATATACACACACAGTTTATTACAAGCAGTGATGAGGTTACCTTGACGCTCCTTGTTACGATTCCTTTCTTATAGGTTTCTGGACACAAATAATATGATATATAACACCGCGAGTATATACGTGTGACGTTTAAGTGTTACCGGTAAGCGTTTCCTGCTGAGCTATACTGAGTCTGACCCCCATCCATACACTGCGCTGGTAATGTTTGTCTGCCCTTACCCACACGGCGGCCGCCAGGAACAGGTCTGCACCCCTGGGGTACCGTGATTTTAACCCCAGGCCGCTAATCAACCCTTATATCTGAGTCTGAAACAGCCGCCTCTCCCGGGGCTCCGGCTGTGCAGCCGCGCAGCTCCCCCTCACCGGGTGTAAGGAGGGGGGCTCTGCTACGTATATTCTAATTAATAACGGGGGTCCACGGGTTAAGGTTTTCTCTCGGCGTCTGAGCACGAGATCCCCACGGCGGGACGCCTGCGCCACACGCCATAACGACATACAATATGATTTATAGGTTTTATTACAATTCCCCATCGGATTGTTAAACACATCGTGTTGTTTCTGTAAATCTTTGTTAGACGAGGAATATGTTTTCTCCTCTCGGCCATAAATACGCGAGATTCATTCTCTGCTGAACTGGACATTTCACATGTTTGGAGTCGATAAGTCAGTCCCGCCCTCCGACACACAATTACAGAGGAGGGAGAGGGAGGAGGGAGAGGGAGGATGGGGTATGAGGAGGGAGAGGGAGGAGGGGGTATGCGGAGGGAGAGTGAGGAGGGGGTATGAGGAGGGAGAGGGAGGAGCGGGTATGAGGAGGGAGAGGGAGGATGGGGTATGAAGAGGGAGAGTGAGGAGGGGGTATGAGGAGGGAGAGTGAGGAGGGGGTATGAGGAGGGAGAGGGAGGAGCGGGTATGAGTAGGGAGAGGGAGGAGGGGGTATGAGGAGGGAGAGGGAGGAGCGGGTATGAGGAGGGAGGGAGGAGGTGTATGAGGAGGAGGGGGTATGAGGAGGGAGGAGGGAGAGGGAGGAGGGGGTATGAGGAGGGTGAAGGAGGAGGGGGTATGAGGAGGGTGAGGGAGGAGGGAGAGGGAGCAGCGGGTATGAGGAGGGTGAGGGAGGAGGGGGTATGAGGAGGGAGAGGGAGGAGCGGGTATTAGGAGGGAGAGGGAGGAGGGGGTATGAGGAGGGTGAGGGAGGAGCGGGTATGATGAGGGAGAGGAAGGAGCGGGTATGAGGGAGAGGGAGGAGCGGGTTTGAGGAGGGAGGGAGGAGGGGGTATGAGGAGGGAGAGGGAGGATGGGGTATGAGGGAGAGGGAGGAGCGGGTATGAGGAGGGAGAGGGAGGAGGGGGTAGGAGGGAGGGAGGAGGGGGTAGCAGGGAGGGAGGAGTGGGTAGGAGGGAGGGAGGAGGGGGTATGAGGAGGGAGGGGGAGAACGAGATGGGCAGCAAACCAGATGCCGTCAGATTCTACACAGATAGCAAGGTGGTACTGGGATACATATACAACAAGAAAAGGAGATTCTACGTATACGTGGCCAACCGTGTAGAAAGAATCAGGAAGTCAACCCAACCAGAACAATGGCACCACGTGCCCACAGATCAAAATCCCGCAGATCACGCCACCAGATCAGTACCCGCATCTCAACTGCAGAATACGTCGTGGCTCACAGGACCAACGTTTCTTGCGCAGCCCGCGGAAACGCCACCAACCCCAGTTGGCGACTTTGAACTCGTGGATCCCGAGAAGGATACGGAGATAAGGCCCCCACAAGTATCCGTGTTACTCACCAATGTATTGCACAGAAACGCATTCGGATCACATCGACTCCATCGCTTCTCAAGGTGGACAGCCCTTCTGCGAGCAGTAGCCCATCTCAGGCATATAGCCTCCTCCTTCCGCCAGACACCAGATGGTAAAACTACCGGCTGCCACTGCTGGCACATCTGCAAAGAGTTGCGCACCGTGGAGGAAGTCACAAGGGCTAAGGAAACTGTTCTCCGTCATGTTCAGAGGGAAACGTATGCGGAAGAGATCAATTGCATTCGTGGAGGGAAGAGTGTTTCCAAAAACAGCCCACTTTGGAAGTTGAATCCCTTCATCGACGATGACGGCCTCATGAGAGTAGGAGGTCGCCTCAACAAGTCCCAACTGAGCAGGGAGGAAAGCAATCCTCTTATCATCCCTGGCCGGCATCACATCGCTACCTTGTTGGTGCGCTACTACCACGAACAAGTCATGCATCAGGGATGACACTTCACCGAAGGCGCTATTAGGGCGGCGGGCATTTGGGTCGTTGGCATGAAAAGGTGCGTGGCCAGTAATCTCCACAAATGTTTTAGGTGCCGAATGCTGCGAGGAAAGAGCCAAGACCAAAGGATGGCGGATCTACCTATCGACAGACTTAATACAGAACCCCCCCTTTACCTATGTAGGACTTGATGTATTTGGGCCCTGGATGGTCATCTCACGTAGAACTAGAGGCGGACTAGCAAACAGCAAACGATGGGCGGTACTCTTCACCTGCATGAGTACGCGAGCTATACACATCGAGGTTATAGAATCTATGGATGCTTCAAGCTTCATAAATGCCCTCAGAAGGTTCTTCGCAGTCAGAGGACCAGTTAAACAAATACGCTCCGATTGTGGTACCAATTTCGTTGGAGCGTGTAAGGAATTACAAATAAACACTAAAGATAACAGAGGCAACAGTATCCAAAGATACCTGCGTGACCAAGAGTGCACGTGGACATTCAACCCTCCTCACTGCTCTCACATGGGCGGAGCATGGGAAGGCATGATTGGGGCAGTCCGGCGTATCTTGGACTCTATGATGCTAAAAACCGACCTGACTCGACTCACTCACGAAGTGTTCACCACGTTCATGGCCGAAATATCAGCGATAATCAATGCTAGGCCTTTGATTCCAGTGACATCAGATCCAGAATCGCCAAGTATTTTGACACCAGCAATGCTGCTAACCCAGAAAGTAGGGGACATCCCCACCCCAGTCGAAGGTTTCAACTCTAAGGATATGTACAAACGACAGTGGAGACAGGTGCAGCGCTTGGCCAACACATTTTGGGATCGCTGGAGACGCGAGTATCTGGTGACACTCCAAGAACGCCATAAATGGCAAACGGTTAAACCAGATATCCAAGTGGGAGATGTGGTTCTGTTGAAAGACAAACAGGTGACAAGAAACGAATGACCCATGGGACTTATAATCAGAACTATCCCAAGCGAAGATGAAAGGGTCCGCAAAGTGGAAGTTCGAGTGACCCAGAATGGGATCGTTAAAACCTTTTTAAGACCTATCACATAGACTATCCTCCTAATGCCCAAATCGGACTATGATAGGGAAGAACTGATTACCAGTTCCGTGGACTTTGAAAGACATTGTGGTGCATCAAGCTGACCTAGAGCTGTGCCTCCACCTACTTCCCTTACCGAGATGGCGAAGGATTTCTAGCTGGGGGTACCGGCCGGTATCCCATCGTTATGTGGACATCATCTTTGCATTGTTATGTTATGTTTGCATTGCACATATGTTCCACATAGTCTGTTATATAGTGGTATCTTCAGATACCAGACGGGGAGTGTCATGGAACAGAAATACCCATGTCTGCCTTCTCTGTTTCAGCCCCCCTTTCCCTTGGCAGGTCTGCCTGCTAGCTGTACTTGGATGTTACTTTCCTTACAGTTTTACTTCCAGTGCAGATGGAATGGATACATTAAGTAGCCTTTTTCCTTCCAGTCTGTCACACCCCTGGTTGCTCTGGCAACATCTCCAGTCCTCCAGTTATGGGCTTTCCCATTTCCCCCCCTGTCCTTGCTGACAGTTAGTGCAGTCTCACTGAACCTTTAGTGTGAAACTTGCACCTCACTTCCTTTTCCACCCTGGAGACAGTGAGTAAAGAACCCCTTCTCTGTTTATCCCCCTTGGTGAGGCCATCTCTTTTTACCGGTTTCTAACTAATAATCACCACTACACACCATCCACAAGTATCTGTATCCTGCTGCCTTTTCCCAATAAAGTGGAGGAAATATTACAGGACTTGGAGTGATTTAAAAGGGGACTGAGTTAATGCTATCGGGAGCCACTCACCCATCAAACGTGACCCTGGCTTCAGAATACCCCCTCTCCCTTCTCCACTCTTTCTCCCCCCGCACTGTCTCACCTCCTCTCCCTCTCCACTCGTTCCTCTCTCTCCTCTCCCTTCTCCCCCCCCCATTACCTGCTCCCCCGCCCGCACTCTCTCGCCTCCTTTTCACGCTCCCCCTCTCCCCTCCCCCCCCCGCACTCTCTCGCCTCCTTTTCACGCTCCCCCCTCTCCCCCCCCCGCACTCTCTCGCCTCCTTTTCACGCTCCCCCCTCTCCCCTCCCACCCGCACTCTCTCGCCTCCTTTTCACGCTCCCCCCAGCAGCTGGAAGTTGCTAACGAGCGGCGCAGAATGATGCTTCTTTCTAATTAAGAATAGGTGTGACGGGCTCGTTAGGAGACGCTTCCTCCCAGTTCTGCTTCGTCAGCGTCCGTGCTGGGAACGCCGTCCCCGTGTGCGACATCCAAGGGTGACCCGGCGCCGACTGCAGTCCTAGAGGTGAGGCACCACATTACAGGCAGTCCTAGAGGTGAGGCACCGACTGCAGGCAGTCCTAGAGGTGAGGCACCACATTACAGGCAGTCCTAGAGGTGAGGCACCGACTGCAGGCAGTCCTAGAGGTGAGGCACCACATTACAGGCAGTCCTAGAGGTGAGGCACCGACTGCAGGCAGTCCTAGAGGTGAGGCACTACATTACAGGCAGTCCTAGAGGTGAGGCACCGACTGCAGGCAGTCCTAGAGGTGAGGCACCACATTACAGGCAGTCCTAGAGGTGAGGCACCGACGGCAGGCAGTCCTAGAGGTGAGGCGCCGACTGCAGACAGTCCTAGAGGTGAGGCGTCGACTGCAGGCAGTCCTAGAGGTGAGGCGCCGACTGCAGGCAGTTCTAGAGGTGAGGCACCACATTACAGGCAGTCCTAGAGGTGAGGCGCCAGATTACAGGCAGTCCTAGAAGTGAGGCACAGACTGCAGGCAGTCCTAGAGGTGAGGCACCGACAGCAGGCAGTCCTAAAGGTGAGGCGCCGACTGCAGGCAGTCCTAGAGGTGAGGCACCGACTGCAGGCAGTCCTAGAGGTGAGGCACCGACAGCAGGCAGTCCTAGAGGTGAGGCACCGACTGCAGGCAGTCCTAGAGGTGAGGCACCACATTACAGGCAGTCCTAGAGGTGAGGCACCACATTACAGGCAGTTCTAGAGGTGAAGCACCACATTACAGGCAGTCCTAGAGGTGAGGCACCGACTGCAGGCAGTCCTAGAGGTGAGGCACCACATTACAGGCAGTCCTAGAGGTGAGGCACCACATTACAGGCAGTCCTAGAGGTGAGGCACCACATTAGAGGCAGTCCTAGAGGTGAGGCCCCGACTGAAGGCAGTCCTAGAGGTGAGGCACCGACAGCAGGCAGTCCTAGAGGTGAGGCACCACATTACAGGCAGTCCTAGAGGTGAGGCACCATATTACAGGCAGTTCTAGAGGTGAGGCCCCGACAGCAGGCAGTCCTAGAGGTGAGGCACCATATTACAGGCAGTCCTAGAGGTGAGGCACCACATTACAGGCAGTTCTAGAGGTGAGGCACCACATTACAGGCAGTCCTAGAGGTGAGGCACCACATTAGAGGCAGTCCTAGAGGTGAGGCCCCGACTGAAGGCAGTCCTAGAGGTGAGGCACCACATTACAGGCAGTCCTAGAGGTGAGGCACAGCATTACAGGCAGTCCTAGAGGTGAGGCACCACATTACAGGCAGTCCTAGAGGTGAGGCACCACATTACAGGCAGTCCTAGAGGTGAGGCACCACATTACAGGCAGTCCAAGAGGTGCAGCACCATATTACAGGCAGTCCTAGAGGTGAGGCGCCAAATTACAGGCAGTCCTAGAGGTGAGGCACCGACTGCAGGCAGTCCTAGAGGTGAGGAACCACATTACAGGCAGTCCTAGAGGTGAGGCACCACATTACAGGCAGTCCTAGAGGTGAGGCACCACATTACAGGCAGTCCTAGAGGTGAGGCACCACATTACAGGCAGTCCTAGAGGTGAGGCACAGCATTACAGGCTGTCCTAGAGGTGAGGCACCACATTACAGACAGTCCTAGAGGTGAGGCACACATTACAGGCCGTCCTAGAGGTGAGGCACCACATTACAGGCAGTCCTAGAGGCGAGGCACCACATTACAGGCAGTCCTAGAGGTGAGGCACAGCATTACAGGCAGTCCTAGAGGCGAGGCACCACATTACAGGCAGTCCTAGAGGTGAGGCACAGCATTACAGGCAGTCCTAGAGGTGAGGCACAGCATTACAGGCAGTCCTAGAGGTGAGGCACAGCATTACAGGCAGTCCTAGAGGTGAGGCACCACATTACAGGCAGTCCTAGAGGTGAGGCACCACATTACAGGCAGTCCTAGAGGTGAGGCACCACATTACAGACAGTCCTAGAGGTGAGGCACCACATTACAGGCAGTCCTAGAGGTGAGGCACCATATTACAGGCAGTCCTAGAGGTGAGGCACCACATTACAGGCAGTCCTCGAGGTTAGGCACAGCATTACAGGCAGTCCTAGAGGTGAGGCACAGCATTACAGGCAGTCCTAGAGGTGAGGCACCATATTACAGGCAGTCCTAGAGGTGAGGCACAGCATTACAGGCAGTCCTAGAGGTGAGGCACCACATTACAGGCAGTCCTAGAGGTGAGGCGCAGCATTACAGGCAGTCCTAGAGGTGAGGCACAGCATTACAGGCAGTCCTATAGGTGAGGCACCACATTACAGGCAGTCCTAGAGGTGAGACACCACATTACAGGCAGTCCTAGAGGTGCAGCACCATATTACAGGCAGTCCTAGAGGTGAGGCGCCATATTACAGGCAGTCCTAGAGGTGAGGCACAGCATTACAGGCAGTCCTAGAGGTGAGGCACACATTACAGGCAATCCTAGAGGTGAGGCACAGCATTACAGGCAGTCCTAGAGGTGAGGCACCACATTACAGGCAGTCCTAGAGGTGAGGCACCATATTACAGGCAGTCCTAGAGGTGAGGCACAGCATTACAGGCAGTCCTAGAGGTGAGGCACCACATTACAGGCAGTCCTAGAGGTGAGGCACCACATTACAGGCAGTCCTAGAGGTGCAGCACCACATTACAGACAGTCCTAGAGGTGAGGCACACATTACAGGCAGTCCTAGAGGTGAGGCACCACATTACAGGCAGTCCTAGAGGTGAGGCACCACATTACAGGCAGTCCTAGAGGTGAGGCACCACATTACAGGCAGTCCTAGAGGTGAGGCACCGACGGCAGGCAGTCCTAGAGGTGAGGCGCCGACTGCAGACAGTCCTAGAGGTGAGGCGTCGACTGCAGGCAGTCCTAGAGGTGAGGCGCCGACTGCAGGCAGTTCTAGAGGTGAGGCACCACATTACAGGCAGTCCTAGAGGTGAGGCGCCAGATTACAGGCAGTCCTAGAAGTGAGGCACAGACTGCAGGCAGTCCTAGAGGTGAGGCGCCGACTGCAGGCAGTCCTAGAGGTGAGGCACCACATTACAGGCAGTCCTAGAGGTGAGGCACCACATTACAGGCAGTTCTAGAGGTGAAGCACCACATTACAGGCAGTCCTAGAGGTGAGGCACCGACTGCAGGCAGTCCTAGAGGTGAGGCACCACATTACAGGCAGTCCTAGAGGTGAGGCACCGACTGCAGGCAGTCCTAGAGGTGAGGCACCGACAGCAGGCAGTCCTAAAGGTGAGGCGCCGACTGCAGGCAGTCCTAGAGGTGAGGCACCGACTGCAGGCAGTCCTAGAGGTGAGGCACCGACAGCAGGCAGTCCTAGAGGTGAGGCACCGACTGCAGGCAGTCCTAGAGGTGAGGCACCACATTACAGGCAGTCCTAGAGGTGAGGCACCACATTACAGGCAGTTCTAGAGGTGAAGCACCACATTACAGGCAGTCCTAGAGGTGAGGCACCGACTGCAGGCAGTCCTAGAGGTGAGGCACCACATTACAGGCAGTCCTAGAGGTGAGGCACCACATTACAGGCAGTCCTAGAGGTGAGGCACCACATTAGAGGCAGTCCTAGAGGTGAGGCCCCGACTGAAGGCAGTCCTAGAGGTGAGGCACCGACAGCAGGCAGTCCTAGAGGTGAGGCACCACATTACAGGCAGTCCTAGAGGTGAGGCACCATATTACAGGCAGTTCTAGAGGTGAGGCCCCGACAGCAGGCAGTCCTAGAGGTGAGGCACCATATTACAGGCAGTCCTAGAGGTGAGGCACCACATTACAGGCAGTTCTAGAGGTGAGGCACCACATTACAGGCAGTCCTAGAGGTGAGGCACCACATTAGAGGCAGTCCTAGAGGTGAGGCCCCGACTGAAGGCAGTCCTAGAGGTGAGGCACCACATTACAGGCAGTCCTAGAGGTGAGGCACAGCATTACAGGCAGTCCTAGAGGTGAGGCACCACATTACAGGCAGTCCTAGAGGTGAGGCACCACATTACAGGCAGTCCTAGAGGTGAGGCACCACATTACAGGCTGTCCAAGAGGTGCAGCACCATATTACAGGCAGTCCTAGAGGTGAGGCGCCAAATTACAGGCAGTCCTAGAGGTGAGGCACCGACTGCAGGCAGTCCTAGAGGTGAGGAACCACATTACAGGCAGTCCTAGAGGTGAGGCACCACATTACAGGCAGTCCTAGAGGTGAGGCACCACATTACAGGCAGTCCTAGAGGTGAGGCACCACATTACAGGCAGTCCTAGAGGTGAGGCACAGCATTACAGGCTGTCCTAGAGGTGAGGCACCACATTACAGACAGTCCTAGAGGTGAGGCACACATTACAGGCCGTCCTAGAGGTGAGGCACCACATTACAGGCAGTCCTAGAGGTGAGGCACAGCATTACAGGCAGTCCTAGAGGCGAGGCACCACATTACAGGCAGTCCTAGAGGTGAGGCACAGCATTACAGGCAGTCCTAGAGGTGAGGCACAGCATTACAGGCAGTCCTAGAGGTGAGGCACAGCATTACAGGCAGTCCTAGAGGTGAGGCACCACATTACAGGCAGTCCTAGAGGTGAGGCACCACATTACAGGCAGTCCTAGAGGTGAGGCACCACATTACAGACAGTCCTAGAGGTGAGGCACCACATTACAGGCAGTCCTAGAGGTGAGGCACCATATTACAGGCAGTCCTAGAGGTGAGGCACCACATTACAGGCAGTCCTAGAGGTGAGGCACACATTACAGGCAGTCCTAGAGGTGAGGCACCACATTACAGGCAGTCCTAGAGGCGAGGCACCACATTACAGGCAGTCCTAGAGGTGAGGCACCACATTACAGGCAGTCCTAGAGGCGAGGCACACATTACAGGCAGTCCTAGAGGTGAGGCACACATTACAGGCAGTCCTAGAGGTGAGGCACAGCATTACAGGCAGTCCTAGAGGTGAGGCACCATATTACAGGCAGTCCTAGAGGTGAGGCGCAGAATTACAGGCAGTCCTAGAGGTGAGGCACCATATTACAGGCAGTCCTAGAGGTGAGGCACAGCATTACAGGCAGTCCTAGAGGTGAGGCACCATATTACAGGCAGTCCTAGAGGTGAGGCACAGCATTACAGGCAGTCCTAGAGGTGAGGCACCACATTACAGGCAGTCCTAGAGGTGAGGCGCAGCATTACAGGCAGTCCTAGAGGTGAGGCACAGCATTACAGGCAGTCCTATAGGTGAGGCACCACATTACAGGCAGTCCTAGAGGTGAGACACCACATTACAGGCAGTCCTAGAGGTGCAGCACCATATTACAGGCAGTCCTAGAGGTGAGGCGCCATATTACAGGCAGTCCTAGAGGTGAGGCACAGCATTACAGGCAGTCCTAGAGGTGAGGCACACATTACAGGCAATCCTAGAGGTGAGGCACAGCATTACAGGCAGTCCTAGAGGTGAGGCACCACATTACAGGCAGTCCTAGAGGTGAGGCACCATATTACAGGCAGTCCTAGAGGTGAGGCACAGCATTACAGGCAGTCCTAGAGGTGAGGCACCACATTACAGGCAGTCCTAGAGGTGAGGCACCACATTACAGGCAGTCCTAGAGGTGCAGCACCACATTACAGACAGTCCTAGAGGTGAGGCACACATTACAGGCAGTCCTAGAGGTGAGGCACCACATTACAGGCAGTCCTAGAGGTGAGGCACCACATTACAGGCAGTCCTAGAGGTGAGGCACCACATTACAGGCAGTCCTAGAGGTGAGGCACCACATTAGAGGCAGTCCTAGAGGTGAGGCACCACATTACAGGCAGTCCTAGAGGTGAGGCACAGCATTACAGGCAGTCCTAGAGGTGAGGCACCACATTACAGGCAGTCCTAGAGGTGAGGCACAGCATTACAGGCAGTCCTAGAGGTGAGGCACCGACTGCAGGCAGTCCTAGAGGTGAGGCACCGACTGCAGACAGTCCTAGAGGTGAGGCACCACATTACAGGCAGTCCTAGAGGTGAGGCACCGACTGCAGGCAGTCCTAGAGGTGAGGCACCACATTACAGGCAGTCCTAGAGGTGAGGCACCGACTGCAGGCAGTCCTAGAGGTGAGGCACCACATTACAGGCAGTCCTAGAGGTGAGGCACCGACGGCAGGCAGTCCTAGAGGTGAGGCGCCGACTGCAGACAGTCCTAGAGGTGAGGCGTCGACTGCAGGCAGTCCTAGAGGTGAGGCGCCGACTGCAGGCAGTTCTAGAGGTGAGGAACCACATTACAGGCAGTCCTAGAGGTGAGGCACCACATTACAGGCAGTCCTAGAGGTGAGGCACCACATTACAGGCAGTCCTAGAGGTGAGGCACCACATTACAGGCAGTCCTAGAGGTGAGGCACAGCATTACAGGCTGTCCTAGAGGTGAGGCACCACATTACAGACAGTCCTAGAGGTGAGGCACACATTACAGGCCGTCCTAGAGGTGAGGCACCACATTACAGGCAGTCCTAGAGGTGAGGCACAGCATTACAGGCAGTCCTAGAGGCGAGGCACCACATTACAGGCAGTCCTAGAGGTGAGGCACAGCATTACAGGCAGTCCTAGAGGTGAGGCACAGCATTACAGGCAGTCCTAGAGGTGAGGCACAGCATTACAGGCAGTCCTAGAGGTGAGGCACCACATTACAGGCAGTCCTAGAGGTGAGGCACCACATTACAGGCAGTCCTAGAGGTGAGGCACCACATTACAGACAGTCCTAGAGGTGAGGCACCACATTACAGGCAGTCCTAGAGGTGAGGCACCATATTACAGGCAGTCCTAGAGGTGAGGCACCACATTACAGGCAGTCCTCGAGGTTAGGCACAGCATTACAGGCAGTCCTAGAGGTGAGGCACAGCATTACAGGCAGTCCTAGAGGTGAGGCACCATATTACAGGCAGTCCTAGAGGTGAGGCGCAGCATTACAGGCAGTCCTAGAGGTGAGGCACCACATTACAGGCAGTCCTAGAGGTGAGGCGCAGCATTACAGGCAGTCCTAGAGGTGAGGCACCACATTACAGGCAGTCCTAGAGGTGAGACACCACATTACAGGCAGTCCTAGAGGTGCAGCACCATATTACAGGCAGTCCTAGAGGTGAGGCGCCATATTACAGGCAGTCCTAGAGGTGAGGCACAGCATTACAGGCAGTCCTAGAGGTGAGGCACACATTACAGGCAGTCCTAGAGGTGAGGCACAGCATTACAGGCAGTCCTAGAGGTGAGGCACCACATTACAGGCAGTCCTAGAGGTGAGGCACCACATTACAGGCAGTCCTAGAGGTGAGGCACCACATTACAGGCAGTCCTAGAGGTGAGGCACCACATTACAGGCAGTCCTAGAGGTGAAGCACCACATTACAGGCAGTCCTAGAGGTGAGGCACCACATTACAGGCAGTCCTAGAGGTGAGGCACAGCATTACAGGCAGTCCTAGAGGTGAGGCACCACATTACAGGCAGTCCTAGAGGTGAGGCACAGCATTACAGGCAGTCCTAGAGGTGAGGCACCACATTACAGGCAGTCCTAGAGGTGAGGCACAGCATTACAGGCTGTCCTAGAGGTGAAGCACCACATTACAGGCAGTCCTAGAGGTGAGGCACCACATTACAGGCAGTCCTAGAGGTGAGGCACCACATTACAGGCAGTCCTAGAGGTGAAGCACCACATTACAGGCAGTCCTAGAGGTGAGGCACCATATTACAGGCAGCAAAATCAACAATCAAATCATAGGATCGCGATTGGGGACTGGCACTGTCCCAGTGACAGATCAGCGGGGCAGATAGTAACGGAGAAGAGAGCACACTTAGTGCAGCATTGCATGTTCCCTCCGTGTGAGAAGAGAACACACTTAGTGCAGCATTGCATGTTCCCTCCGTGTGAGAAGAGAGCACACTTAGTGCAGCATTGCATGTTCCCTCCGTGTGAGAAGAGAGCACACTTAGTGCAGCATTGCATGTTCCCTCCGTGTGAGAAGAGAACACACTTAGTGCAGCATTGCATGTTCCCTCCGTGTGAGAAGAGAGCACACTTAGTGCAGCATTGCATGTTCCCTCCGTGTGAGAAGAGAACACACTTAGTGCAGCATTGCATGTTCCCTCCGTGTGAGAAGAGAACACACTTAGTGCAGCATTGCATGTTCCCTCCGTGTGAGAAGAGAACACACTTAGTGCAGCATTGCATGTTCCCTCCGTGTGAGAAGAGAACACACTTAGTGCAGCATTGCATGTTCCCTCCGTGTGAGAAGAGAACACACTTAGTGCAGCATTGCATGTTCCCTCCGTGTGAGAAGAGAGCACACTTAGTGCAGCATTGCATGTTCCCTCCGTGTGAGAAGAGAACACACTTAGTGCAGCATTGCATGTTCCCTCCGTGTGAGAAGAGAACACACTTAGTGCAGCATTGCATGTTCCCTCCGTGTGAGAAGAGAACACACTTAGTGCAGCATTGCATGTTCCCTCCGTGTGAGAAGAGAGCACACTTAGTGCAGCATTGCATGTTCCCTCCGTGTGAGAAGAGAGCACACTTAGTGCAGCATTGCATGTTCCCTCCGTGTGAGAAGAGAACACACTTAGTGCAGCATTGCATGTTCCCTCCGTGTGAGAAGAGAACACACTTAGTGCAGCATTGCATGTTCCCTCCGTGTGAGAAGAGAACACACTTAGTGCAGCATTGCATGTTCCCTCCGTGTGAGAAGAGAACACACTTAGTGCAGCATTGCATGTTCCCTCCGTGTGAGAAGAGAGCACACTTAGTGCAGCATTGCATGTTCCCTCCGTGTGAGAAGAGAACACACTTAGTGCAGCATTGCATGTTCCCTCCGTGTGAGAAGAGAACACACTTAGTGCAGCATTGCATGTTCCCTCCGTGTGAGAAGAGAGCACACTTAGTGCAGCATTGCATGTTCCCTCCGTGTGAGAAGAGAACACACTTAGTGCAGCATTGCATGTTCCCTCCGTGTGAGAAGAGAGCACACTTAGTGCAGCATTGCATGTTCCCTCCGTGTGAGAAGAGAACACACTTAGTGCAGCATTGCATGTTCCCTCCGTGTGAGAAGAGAACACACTTAGTGCAGCATTGCATGTTCCCTCCGTGTGAGAAGAGAACACACTTAGTGCAGCATTGCATGTTCCCTCCGTGTGAGAAGAGAGCACACTTAGTGCAGCATTGCATGTTCCCTCCGTGTGAGAAGAGAACACACTTAGTGCAGCATTGCATGTTCCCTCCGTGTGAGAAGAGAACACACTTAGTGCAGCATTGCATGTTCCCTCCGTGTGAGAAGAGAGCACACTTAGTGCAGCATTGCATGTTCCCTCCGTGTGAGAAGAGAACACACTTAGTGCAGCATTGCATGTTCCCTCCGTGTGAGAAGAGAACACACTTAGTGCAGCATTGCATGTTCCCTCCGTGTGAGAAGAGAGCACACTTAGTGCAGCATTGCATGTTCCCTCCGTGTGAGAAGAGAGCACACTTAGTGCAGCATTGCATGTTCCCTCCGTGTGAGAAGAGAGCACACTTAGTGCAGCATTGCATGTTCCCTCCGTGTGAGAAGAGAACACACTTAGTGCAGCATTGCATGTTCCCTCCGTGTGAGAAGAGAACACACTTAGTGCAGCATTGCATGTTCCCTCCGTGTGAGAAGAGAACACACTTAGTGCAGCATTGCATGTTCCCTCCGTGTGAGAAGAGAACACACTTAGTGCAGCATTGCATGTTCCCTCCGTGTGAGAAGAGAACACACTTAGTGCAGCATTGCATGTTCCCTCCGTGTGAGAAGAGAACACACTTAGTGCAGCATTGCATGTTCCCTCCGTGTGAGAAGAGAGCACACTTAGTGCAGCATTGCATGTTCCCTCCGTGTGAGAAGAGAACACACTTAGTGCAGCATTGCATGTTCCCTCCGTGTGAGAAGAGAACACACTTAGTGCAGCATTGCATGTTCCCTCCGTGTGAGAAGAGAACACACTTAGTGCAGCATTGCATGTTCCCTCCGTGTGAGAAGAGAACACACTTAGTGCAGCATTGCATGTTCCCTCCGTGTGAGAAGAGAACACACTTAGTGCAGCATTGCATGTTCCCTCCATGTGAGAAGAGAACACACTTAGTGCAGCATTGCATGTGCATGTTCATGTTAATGTGGTGCCACCAGAGCCAGAGTGGCTACTCCAAGCTTCAAAGGCGATCCAGGATATGGAGGTGCTAAAACTTTTGTTAGCAAGGAGGAGAATTTCAAAGCCACCCTGGCAAATGGCTGCTCTGCCCAGACTGAGGGGCGCCAGGTAGAGGGGACGGGTCTCATATGCTTAGCGGCCAAGGTGCAAAGTTGGCACATGCCCAGAGCAGACTGAGAAGCCCCTGTGCCAGGTTTTGCAAAGTAGTGGCAAGTCCGTGATAGGGTTAAGGGATTATTCCCACGGAGTAGATTGGCTGCATGGGTTAAGTATAGGCTTGTTTAGTGCATAAAAAACCCTGCAGCCCATGGGGAAGCAGTTCCATCATGTAATAAGATTCACCATGCAGTTAAAGATCCATCCCGTAACCAGACTTAACAGCGTAACTAGTAAGTGTATTTTTCGTTGTAATTGGAAATCAAGCTGTGTATGTTCATTCTGTAAATAAATCACAATTTATTTTATCTCTTGCTTTGCTCAATCAAAGAATCCGGGTATTAAAGTGTTAAAAACGCTGGTCTCCCGTGACAGAGGCACCAGGTTACAGGCAGTCCTACAGGTGAGGCACCAGGTTACAGGTAATCCTAGAGGTGAAGCACCAGATTACAGGCAGTCCTAGAGGTGAGGCACCAGGTTACAGGCAGTCCTACAGGTGAGGCACCAGATTACAGGCAGTCCTAGAGGTGAGGCACCAGGTTACAGGCAGTCCTACAGGTGAGGCACCAGATTACAGGCAGTCCTAGAGGTGAGGCACCAGGTTACAGGCAGTCCTAGAGGTGAGGCACCAGGTTACAGGCAGTCCTAGAGGTGAGGCACCAGGTTAAAGGCAGTCCTACAGGTGAGGCACCAGATTACAGGTAATCCTAGAGGTGAAGCACCAGATTACAGGCAGTCCTAGAGGTGAAACAATAGGTGATTTTTCTTCACGGCTTCTGAAAGTGAGAGTTTATCAGTTGTCTTCTCTACCCTAATTCCGCCCCGTCACAGTGAGAGAGGGGGCTTTGTCTGTGCTAACGCTTGGTGGACGTGCAGATATTTCCCAAAAGCACTTGGGCGTGTGGAATTTAGATTTTATTAAACGCGTCAGGTCGGTGCACTCGGACCCCCGGCATTCCCCAGTTACGGATCACAAATCCTGGCTAATAGGCTGACCACATACAGCGGGCGGCACAGGATGGCTGGGTAGAGCTGCGCTGTAGCAGCAGAAGTCACCGGAAGCCAGTGACGACTGGGGCGCGCTCCTCCCTGGCCATCCTCCTGTGCCGCCCGCTCCGGTGGTCCTTGCCGCATTGCGCATGCATGATTACCAAAATGGCCGCCCCCACACTCTCGATCGCGCGGAGTTCCAGCCAACTACTTGACAGCCCCCCCGCAGCGGAGGCAGGGTCGGGGGGCTCGGCTACATCTGCAATTAATCACAACCCTAATCCCAGACCTACAATCCCGGGACACGTTGCATTTCATGGCTGGGCAGGGTGTGTTCGTTACAGATTAAACACCCACCTGAGCACATTATCCTCACTGACTGACCTTTCCCCTGTGAGTAAGTAACACAGTAAGAATAAGCCAGCACTTTCTCCGCTGAAGCAGCTTCTGATTGACCTCACTGACTGACCTTTTCCCTGGGAGTAAGTAACACAGTAAGAATAAGCCAGCACTTTCTCCGCTGAAGCAGCTTCTGATTGACCTCACTGACTGACCTTTCCCCTGTGAGTAAGTAACACAGTAAGAATAAGCCAGCACTTTCTCCGCTGAAGCACCTTCTGATTGACCTCACTGACTGACCTTTCCCCTGTGAGTAAGTAACACAGTAAGAATAAGCCAGCACTTTCTCCGCTGAAGCAGCTTCTGATTGACCTCACTGACTGACCTTTCCCCTGTGAGTAAGTAACACAGTAAGAATAAGCCAGCACTTTCTCCGCTGAAGCAGCTTCTGACGTGCGGAGATCTTTCACCTCTATGGGAGTGTTAGGATTGCACTAATGTACGTCTGCTATAAAACCAGCACAATGAAGTCATGTGCGTGCGAGCGAGCGCTCTCTCTCCGCCCGGGGACACGAGTACATGACAGTTGTATGACAAAGGTTCCTGGTGCCCATTATTTTCCATCCCCCAGCTGCCGGAAGCCAGCGCCGGAGTCACAGTAACCCATACTGAGGCACAGATACACAGCACACCGTGTATTCTCTCTATAAGCCAGGCAGGGAGGTTACACACGTCCCCTAGCTGCCGGAAGCCAGCGCCGGAGTCACAGTAACACATACTGAGGCACAGATACACAGCACACCGTGTATTCTCTCTATAAGCCAGGCAGGGAGGTTACACGTCCCCTAGCTGCCGGAAGCCAGCGCCGGAGTCACAGTAACCCATACTGAGGCACAGATACACAGCACACCGTGTATTGTCTCTATAAGCCAGGCAGGGAGGTTACACACGTCCCCTAGCTGCCGGAAGCCAGCGCCGGAGTCACAGTAACCCATACTGAGGCACAGATACACAGCACACCGTGTATTCTCTCTATAAGCCAGGCAGGGAGGTTACACGTCCCCTAGCTGCCGGAAGCCAGCGCCGGAGTCACAGTAACCCATACTGAGGCACAGATACACAGCACACCGTGTATTCTCTCTATAAGCCAGGCAGGGAGGTTACACGTCCCCTAGCTGCCGGAAGCCAGCGCCGGAGTCACAGTAACACATACTGAGGCACAGATACACAGCACACCGTGTATTCTCTCTATAAGCCAGGCAGGGAGGTTACACGTCCCCTAGCTGCCGGAAGCCAGCGCCGGAGTCACAGTAACCCATACTGAGGCACAGATACACAGCACACCGTGTATTCTCTCTATAAGCCAGGCAGGGAGGTTACACACGTCCCCTAGCTGCCGGAAGCCAGCGCCGGAGTCACAGTAACCCATACTGAGGCACAGATACACAGCACACCGTGTATTCTCTCTATAAGCCAGGCAGGGAGGTTACACGTCCCCTAGCTGCCGGAAGCCAGCGCCGGAGTCACAGTAACCCATACTGAGGCACAGATACACAGCACGCCGAGTATTCTCTCTATAAGCCAGGCAGGGAGGTTACACACGTCCCCTAGCTGCCGGAAGCCAGCGCCGGAGTCACAGTAACCCATACTGAGGCACAGATACACAGCACACCGTGTATTCTCTCTATAAGCCAGGCAGGGAGGTTACACGTCCCCTAGCTGCCGGAAGCCAGCGCCGGAGTCACAGTAACCCATACTGAGGCACAGATACACAGCACACCGTGTATTCTCTCTATAAGCCAGGCAGGGAGGTTACACACGTCCCCTAGCTGCCGGAAGCCAGCGCCGGAGTCACAGTAACCCATACTGAGGCACAGATACACAGCACGCCGAGTATTCTCTCTATAAGCCAGGCAGGGAGGTTACACACGTCCCCTAGCTGCCGGAAGCCAGCGCCGGAGTCACAGTAACACATACTGAGGCACAGATACACAGCACACCGTGTATTCTCTCTATAAGCCAGGCAGGGAGGTTACACACGTCCCCTAGCTGCCGGAAGCCAGCGCCGGAGTCACAGTAACCCATACTGAGGCACAGATACACAGCACGCCGTGTATTCTCTCTATAAGCCAGGCAGGGAGGTTACACACGTCCCCTAGCTGCCGGAAGCCAGCGCCGGAGTCACAGTAACCCATACTGAGGCACAGATACACAGCACACTGTGTATTCTCTCTATAAGCCAGGCAGGGAGGTTACACGTCCCCTAGCTGCCGGAAGCCAGCGCCGGACTCACAGTAACCCATACTGAGGCACAGATACACAGCACGCCGAGTATTCTCTCTATAAGCCAGGCAGGGAGGTTACACACGTCCCCTAGCTGCCGGAAGCCAGCGCCGGAGTCACAGTAACCCATACTGAGGCACAGATACACAGCACACCGTGTATTCTCTCTATAAGCCAGGCAGGGAGGTTACACGTCCCCTAGCTGCCGGAAGCCAGCGCCGGAGTCACAGTAACCCATACTGAGGCACAGATACACAGCACACCGTGTATTCTCTCTATAAGCCAGGCAGGGAGGTTACACACGTCCCCTAGCTGCCGGAAGCCAGCGCCGGAGTCACAGTAACCCATACTGAGGCACAGATACACAGCACACCGTGTATTCTCTCTATAAGCCAGGCAGGGAGGTTACACACGTCCCCTAGCTGCCGGAAGCCAGCGCCGGAGTCACAGTAACCCATACTGAGGCACAGATACACAGCACACCGTGTATTCTCTCTATAAGCCAGGCAGGGAGGTTACACACGTCCCCTAGCTGCCGGAAGCTAGCGCCGGAGTCACAGTAACCCATACTGAGGCACAGATACACAGCACACCGTGTATTCTCTCTATAAGCCAGGCAGGGAGGTTACACACGTCCCCTAGCTGCCGGAAGCCAGCGCCGGAGTCACAGTAACCCATACTGAGGCACAGATACACAGCACACCGTGTATTCTCTCTATAAGCCAGGCAGGGAGGTTACACGTCCCCTAGCTGCCGGAAGCCAGCGCCGGAGTCACAGTAACCCATACTGAGGCACAGATACACAGCACACCGTGTATTCTCTCTATAAGCCAGGCAGGGAGGTTACACACGTCCCCTAGCTGCCGGAAGCCAGCGCCGGAGTCACAGTAACCCATACTGAGGCACAGATACACAGCACACCGTGTATTCTCTCTATAAGCCAGGCAGGGAGGTTACACACGTCCCCTAGCTGCCGGAAGCCAGCGCCGGAGTCACAGTAACCCATACTGAGGCACAGATACACAGCACACCGTGTATTCTCTCTATAAGCCAGGCAGGGAGGTTACACGTCCCCTAGCTGCCGGAAGCCAGCGCCGGAGTCACAGTAACCCATACTGAGGCACAGAGACACAGCACACCGTGTATTCTCTCTATAAGCCAGGCAGGGAGGTTACACGTCCCCTAGCTGCCGGAAGCCAGCGCCGGAGTCACAGTAACCCATACTGAGGCACAGATACACAGCACACCGTGTATTCTCTCTATAAGCCAGGCAGGGAGGTTACACACGTCCCCTAGCTGCCGGAAGCCAGCGCCGGAGTCACAGTAACCCATACTGAGGCACAGATACACAGCACACCGTGTATTCTCTCTATAAGCCAGGCAGGGAGGTTACACACGTCCCCTAGCTGCCGGAAGCCAGCGCCGGAGCTCACAGTAACCCATACTGAGGCACAGATACACAGCACACCGTGTATTCTCTCTATAAGCCAGGCAGGGAGGTTACACGTCCCCTAGCTGCCGGAAGCCAGCGCCGGAGTCACAGTAACCCATACTGAGGCACAGATACACAGCACACCGTGTATTCTCTCTATAAGCCAGGCAGGGAGGTTACACACGTCCCCTAGCTGCCGGAAGCCAGCGCCGGAGTCACAGTAACCCATACTGAGGCACAGATACACAGCACACCGTGTATTCTCTCTATAAGCCAGGCAGGGAGGTTACACGTCCCCTAGCTGCCGGAAGCCAGCGCCGGAGTCACAGTAACCCATACTGAGGCACAGATACACAGCACACCGTGTATTCTCTCTATAAGCCAGGCAGGGAGGTTACACGTCCCCTAGCTGCCGGAAGCCAGCGCCGGAGTCACAGTAACCCATACTGAGGCACAGATACACAGCACACCGTGTATTCTCTCTATAAGCCAGGCAGGGAGGTTACACACGTCCCCTAGCTGCCGGAAGCCAGCGCCGGAGTCACAGTAACCCATACTGAGGCACAGATACACAGCACACCGTGTATTCTCTCTATAAGCCAGGCAGGGAGGTTACACACGTCCCCTAGCTGCCGGAAGCCAGCGCCGGAGTCACAGTAACCCATACTGAGGCACAGATACACAGCACACCGTGTATTCTCTCTATAAGCCAGGCAGGGAGGTTACACACGTCCCCTAGCTGCCGGAAGCCAGCGCCGGAGTCACAGTAACCCATACTGAGGCACAGATACACAGCACACCGTGTATTCTCTCTATAAGCCAGGCAGGGAGGTTACACGTCCCCTAGCTGCCGGAAGCCAGCGCCGGAGTCACAGTAACCCATACTGAGGCACAGATACACAGCACACCGTGTATTCTCTCTATAAGCCAGGCAGGGAGGTTACACGTCCCCTAGCTGCCGGAAGCCAGCGCCGGAGTCACAGTAACCCATACTGAGGCACAGATACACAGCACACCGTGTATTCTCTCTATAAGCCAGGCAGGGAGGTTACACACGTCCCCTAGCTGCCGGAAGCCAGCGCCGGAGTCACAGTAACCCATACTGAGGCACAGATACACAGCACACCGTGTATTCTCTCTATAAGCCAGGCAGGGAGGTTACACACGTCCCCTAGCTGCCGGAAGCCAGCGCCGGAGTCACAGTAACCCATACTGAGGCACAGATACACAGCACACCGTGTATTCTCTCTATAAGCCAGGCAGGGAGGTTACACACGTCCCCTAGCTGCCGGAAGCCAGCGCCGGAGTCACAGTAACCCATACTGAGGCACAGATACACAGCACACCGTGTATTCTCTCTATAAGCCAGGCAGGGAGGTTACACACGTCCCCTAGCTGCCGGAAGCCAGCGCCGGAGTCACAGTAACCCATACTGAGGCACAGATACACAGCACACCGTGTATTCTCTCTATAAGCCAGGCAGGGAGGTTACACACGTCCCCTAGCTGCCGGAAGCCAGCGCCGGAGTCACAGTAACCATACTGAGGCACAGATACACAGCACACCGTGTATTCTCTCTATAAGCCAGGCAGGGAGGTTACACGTCCCCTAGCTGCCGGAAGCCAGCGCCGGAGTCACAGTAACCCATACTGAGGCACAGATACACAGCACACCGTGTATTCTCTCTATAAGCCAGGCAGGGAGGTTACACACGTCCCCTAGCTGCCGGAAGCCAGCGCCGGAGTCACAGTAACCCATACTGAGGCACAGATACACAGCACACCGTGTATTCTCTCTATAAGCCAGGCAGGGAGGTTACACGTCCCCTAGCTGCCGGAAGCCAGCGCCGGAGTCACAGTAACCCATACTGAGGCACAGATACACAGCACACCGTGTATTCTCTCTATAAGCCAGGCAGGGAGGTTACACGTCCCCTAGCTGCCGGAAGCCAGCGCCGGAGTCACAGTAACCCATACTGAGGCACAGATACACAGCACACCGTGTATTCTCTCTATAAGCCAGGCAGGGAGGTTACACACGTCCCCTAGCTGCCGGAAGCCAGCGCCGGAGTCACAGTAACCCATACTGAGGCACAGATACACAGCACACCGTGTATTCTCTCTATAAGCCAGGCAGGGAGGTTACACACGTCCCCTAGCTGCCGGAAGCCAGCGCCGGAGTCACAGTAACCCATACTGAGGCACAGATACACAGCACACCGTGTATTCTCTCTATAAGCCAGGCAGGGAGGTTACACACGTCCCCTAGCTGCCGGAAGCCAGCGCCGGAGTCACAGTAACCCATACTGAGGCACAGATACACAGCACACCGTGTATTCTCTCTATAAGCCAGGCAGGGAGGTTACACACGTCCCCTAGCTGCCGGAAGCCAGCGCCGGAGTCACAGTAACCCATACTGAGGCACAGATACACAGCACACCGTGTATTCTCTCTATAAGCCAGGCAGGGAGGTTACACGTCCCCTAGCTGCCGGAAGCCAGCGCCGGAGTCACAGTAACCCATACTGAGGCACAGATACACAGCACACCGTGTATTCTCTCTATAAGCCAGGCAGGGAGGTTACACGTCCCCTAGCTGCCGGAAGCCAGCGCCGGAGTCACAGTAACCCATACTGAGGCACAGATACACAGCACACCGTGTATTCTCTCTATAAGCCAGGCAGGGAGGTTACACGTCCCCTAGCTGCCGGAAGCCAGCGCCGGAGTCACAGTAACCCATACTGAGGCACAGATACACAGCACACCGTGTATTCTCTCTATAAGCCAGGCAGGGAGGTTACACACGTCCCCTAGCTGCCGGAAGCCAGCGCCGGAGTCACAGTAACCCATACTGAGGCACAGATACACAGCACACCGTGTATTCTCTCTATAAGCCAGGCAGGGAGGTTACACACGTCCCCTAGCTGCCGGAAGCCAGCGCCGGAGTCACAGTAACCCATACTGAGGCACAGATACACAGCACACCGTGTATTCTCTCTATAAGCCAGGCAGGGAGGTTACACACGTCCCCTAGCTGCCGGAAGCCAGCGCCGGAGTCACAGTAACCCATACTGAGGCACAGATACACAGCACACCGTGTATTCTCTCTATAAGCCAGGCAGGGAGGTTACACACGTCCCCTAGCTGCCGGAAGCCAGCGCCGGAGTCACAGTAACCCATACTGAGGCACAGATACACAGCACACCGTGTATTCTCTCTATAAGCCAGGCAGGGAGGTTACACACGTCCCCTAGCTGCCGGAAGCCAGCGCCGGAGTCACAGTAACCCATACTGAGGCACAGATACACAGCACACCGTGTATTCTCTCTATAAGCCAGGCAGGGAGGTTACACACGTCCCCTAGCTGCCGGAAGCCAGCGCCGGAGTCACAGTAACCCATACTGAGGCACAGATACACAGCACACCGTGTATTCTCTCTATAAGCCAGGCAGGGAGGTTACACACGTCCCCTAGCTGCCGGAAGCCAGCGCCGGAGTCACAGTAACCCATACTGAGGCACAGATACACAGCACACCGTGTATTCTCTCTATAAGCCAGGCAGGGAGGTTACACACGTCCCCTAGCTGCCGGAAGCCAGCGCCGGAGTCACAGTAACCCATACTGAGGCACAGATACACAGCACACCGTGTATTCTCTCTATAAGCCAGGCAGGGAGGTTACACACGTCCCCTAGCTGCCGGAAGCCAGCGCCGGAGTCACAGTAACCCATACTGAGGCACAGATACACAGCACACCGTGTATTCTCTCTATAAGCCAGGCAGGGAGGTTACACACGTCCCCTAGCTGCCGGAAGCCAGCGCCGGAGTCACAGTAACCCATACTGAGGCACAGATACACAGCACACCGTGTATTCTCTCTATAAGCCAGGCAGGGAGGTTACACACGTCCCCTAGCTGCCGGAAGCCAGCGCCGGAGTCACAGTAACCCATACTGAGGCACAGATACACAGCACACCGTGTATTCTCTCTATAAGCCAGGCAGGGAGGTTACACACGTCCCCTAGCTGCCGGAAGCCAGCGCCGGAGTCACAGTAACCCATACTGAGGCACAGATACACAGCACACCGTGTATTCTCTCTATAAGCCAGGCAGGGAGGTTACACGTCCCCTAGCTGCCGGAAGCCAGCGCCGGAGTCACAGTAACCCATACTGAGGCACAGATACACAGCACACCGTGTATTCTCTCTATAAGCCAGGCAGGGAGGTTACACGTCCCCTAGCTGCCGGAAGCCAGCGCCGGAGTCACAGTAACCCATACTGAGGCACAGATACACAGCACACCGTGTATTCTCTCTATAAGCCAGGCAGGGAGGTTACACACGTCCCCTAGCTGCCGGAAGCCAGCGCCGGAGTCACAGTAACCCATACTGAGGCACAGATACACAGCACACCGTGTATTCTCTCTATAAGCCAGGCAGGGAGGTTACACACGTCCCCTAGCTGCCGGAAGCCAGCGCCGGAGTCACAGTAACCCATACTGAGGCACAGATACACAGCACACCGTGTATTCTCTCTATAAGCCAGGCAGGGAGGTTACACGTCCCCTAGCTGCCGGAAGCCAGCGCCGGAGTCACAGTAACCCATACTGAGGCACAGATACACAGCACACCGTGTATTCTCTCTATAAGCCAGGCAGGGAGGTTACACGTCCCCTAGCTGCCGGAAGCCAGCGCCGGAGTCACAGTAACCCATACTGAGGCACAGATACACAGCACACCGTGTATTCTCTCTATAAGCCAGGCAGGGAGGTTACACGTCCCCTAGCTGCCGGAAGCCAGCGCCGGAGTCACAGTAACCCATACTGAGGCACAGATACACAGCACACCGTGTATTCTCTCTATAAGCCAGGCAGGGAGGTTACACACGTCCCCTAGCTGCCGGAAGCCAGCGCCGGAGTCACAGTAACCCATACTGAGGCACAGATACACAGCACACCGTGTATTCTCTCTATAAGCCAGGCAGGGAGGTTACACGTCCCCTAGCTGCCGGAAGCCAGCGCCGGAGTCACAGTAACCCATACTGAGGCACAGATACACAGCACACCGTGTATTCTCTCTATAAGCCAGGCAGGGAGGTTACACACGTCCCCTAGCTGCCGGAAGCCAGCGCCGGAGTCACAGTAACCCATACTGAGGCACAGATACACAGCACACCGTGTATTCTCTCTATAAGCCAGGCAGGGAGGTTACACACGTCCCCTAGCTGCCGGAAGCCAGCGCCGGAGTCACAGTAACCCATACTGAGGCACAGATACACAGCACACCGTGTATTCTCTCTATAAGCCAGGCAGGGAGGTTACACACGTCCCCTAGCTGCCGGAAGCCAGCGCCGGAGTCACAGTAACCCATACTGAGGCACAGATACACAGCACACCGTGTATTCTCTCTATAAGCCAGGCAGGGAGGTTACACACGTCCCCTAGCTGCCGGAAGCCAGCGCCGGAGTCACAGTAACCCATACTGAGGCACAGATACACAGCACACCGTGTATTCTCTCTATAAGCCAGGCAGGGAGGTTACACACGTCCCCTAGCTGCCGGAAGCCAGCGCCGGAGTCACAGTAACCCATACTGAGGCACAGATACACAGCACACCGTGTATTCTCTCTATAAGCCAGGCAGGGAGGTTACACGTCCCCTAGCTGCCGGAAGCCAGCGCCGGAGTCACAGTAACCCATACTGAGGCACAGATACACAGCACACCGTGTATTCTCTCTATAAGCCAGGCAGGGAGGTTACACGTCCCCTAGCTGCCGGAAGCCAGCGCCGGAGTCACAGTAACCCATACTGAGGCACAGATACACAGCACACCGTGTATTCTCTCTATAAGCCAGGCAGGGAGGTTACACGTCCCCTAGCTGCCGGAAGCCAGCGCCGGAGTCACAGTAACCCATACTGAGGCACAGATACACAGCACACCGTGTATTCTCTCTATAAGCCAGGCAGGGAGGTTACACACGTCCCCTAGCTGCCGGAAGCCAGCGCCGGAGTCACAGTAACCCATACTGAGGCACAGATACACAGCACACCGTGTATTCTCTCTATAAGCCAGGCAGGGAGGTTACACGTCCCCTAGCTGCCGGAAGCCAGCGCCGGAGTCACAGTAACCCATACTGAGGCACAGATACACAGCACACCGTGTATTCTCTCTATAAGCCAGGCAGGGAGGTTACACACGTCCCCTAGCTGCCGGAAGCCAGCGCCGGAGTCACAGTAACCCATACTGAGGCACAGATACACAGCACACCGTGTATTCTCTCTATAAGCCAGGCAGGGAGGTTACACGTCCCCTAGCTGCCGGAAGCCAGCGCCGGAGTCACAGTAACCCATACTGAGGCACAGATACACAGCACACCGTGTATTCTCTCTATAAGCCAGGCAGGGAGGTTACACGTCCCCTAGCTGCCGGAAGCCAGCGCCGGAGTCACAGTAACCCATACTGAGGCACAGATACACAGCACACCGTGTATTCTCTCTATAAGCCAGGCAGGGAGGTTACACGTCCCCTAGCTGCCGGAAGCCAGCGCCGGAGTCACAGTAACCCATACTGAGGCACAGATACACAGCACACCGTGTATTCTCTCTATAAGCCAGGCAGGGAGGTTACACACGTCCCCTAGCTGCCGGAAGCCAGCGCCGGAGTCACAGTAACCCATACTGAGGCACAGATACACAGCACACCGTGTATTCTCTCTATAAGCCAGGCAGGGAGGTTACACACGTCCCCTAGCTGCCGGAAGCCAGCGCCGGAGTCACAGTAACCCATACTGAGGCACAGATACACAGCACACCGTGTATTCTCTCTATAAGCCAGGCAGGGAGGTTACACGTCCCCTAGCTGCCGGAAGCCAGCGCCGGAGTCACAGTAACCCATACTGAGGCACAGATACACAGCACACCGTGTATTCTCTCTATAAGCCAGGCAGGGAGGTTACACACGTCCCCTAGCTGCCGGAAGCCAGCGCCGGAGTCACAGTAACCCATACTGAGGCACAGATACACAGCACACCGTGTATTCTCTCTATAAGCCAGGCAGGGAGGTTACACGTCCCCTAGCTGCCGGAAGCCAGCGCCGGAGTCACAGTAACCCATACTGAGGCACAGATACACAGCACACCGTGTATTCTCTCTATAAGCCAGGCAGGGAGGTTACACACGTCCCCTAGCTGCCGGAAGCCAGCGCCGGAGTCACAGTAACCCATACTGAGGCACAGATACACAGCACACCGTGTATTCTCTCTATAAGCCAGGCAGGGAGGTTACACACGTCCCCTAGCTGCCGGAAGCCAGCGCCGGAGTCACAGTAACCCATACTGAGGCACAGATACACAGCACACCGTGTATTCTCTCTATAAGCCAGGCAGGGAGGTTACACACGTCCCCTAGCTGCCGGAAGCCAGCGCCGGAGTCACAGTAACCCATACTGAGGCACAGATACACAGCACACCGTGTATTCTCTCTATAAGCCAGGCAGGGAGGTTACACGTCCCCTAGCTGCCGGAAGCCAGCGCCGGAGTCACAGTAACCCATACTGAGGCACAGATACACAGCACACCGTGTATTCTCTCTATAAGCCAGGCAGGGAGGTTACACGTCCCCTAGCTGCCGGAAGCCAGCGCCGGAGTCACAGTAACCCATACTGAGGCACAGATACACAGCACACCGTGTATTCTCTCTATAAGCCAGGCAGGGAGGTTACACACGTCCCCTAGCTGCCGGAAGCCAGCGCCGGAGTCACAGTAACCCATACTGAGGCACAGATACACAGCACACCGTGTATTCTCTCTATAAGCCAGGCAGGGAGGTTACACACGTCCCCTAGCTGCCGGAAGCCAGCGCCGGAGTCACAGTAACCCATACTGAGGCACAGATACACAGCACACCGTGTATTCTCTCTATAAGCCAGGCAGGGAGGTTACACCGTCCCCTAGCTGCCGGAAGCCAGCGCCGGAGTCACAGTAACCCATACTGAGGCACAGATACACAGCACACCGTGTATTCTCTCTATAAGCCAGGCAGGGAGGTTACACACGTCCCCTAGCTGCCGGAAGCCAGCGCCGGAGTCACAGTAACCCATACTGAGGCACAGATACACAGCACACCGTGTATTCTCTCTATAAGCCAGGCAGGGAGGTTACACGTCCCCTAGCTGCCGGAAGCCAGCGCCGGAGTCACAGTAACCCATACTGAGGCACAGATACACAGCACACCGTGTATTCTCTCTATAAGCCAGGCAGGGAGGTTACACGTCCCCTAGCTGCCGGAAGCCAGCGCCGGAGTCACAGTAACCCATACTGAGGCACAGATACACAGCACACCGTGTATTCTCTCTATAAGCCAGGCAGGGAGGTTACACACGTCCCCTAGCTGCCGGAAGCCAGCGCCGGAGTCACAGTAACCCATACTGAGGCACAGATACACAGCACACCGTGTATTCTCTCTATAAGCCAGGCAGGGAGGTTACACACGTCCCCTAGCTGCCGGAAGCCAGCGCCGGAGTCACAGTAACCCATACTGAGGCACAGATACACAGCACACCGTGTATTCTCTCTATAAGCCAGGCAGGGAGGTTACACACGTCCCCTAGCTGCCGGAAGCCAGCGCCGGAGTCACAGTAACCCATACTGAGGCACAGATACACAGCACACCGTGTATTCTCTCTATAAGCCAGGCAGGGAGGTTACACACGTCCCCTAGCTGCCGGAAGCCAGCGCCGGAGTCACAGTAACCCATACTGAGGCACAGATACACAGCACACCGTGTATTCTCTCTATAAGCCAGGCAGGGAGGTTACACACGTCCCCTAGCTGCCGGAAGCCAGCGCCGGAGTCACAGTAACCCATACTGAGGCACAGATACACAGCACACCGTGTATTCTCTCTATAAGCCAGGCAGGGAGGTTACACGTCCCCTAGCTGCCGGAAGCCAGCGCCGGAGTCACAGTAACCCATACTGAGGCACAGATACACAGCACACCGTGTATTCTCTCTATAAGCCAGGCAGGGAGGTTACACACGTCCCCTAGCTGCCGGAAGCCAGCGCCGGAGTCACAGTAACCCATACTGAGGCACAGATACACAGCACACCGTGTATTCTCTCTATAAGCCAGGCAGGGAGGTTACACACGTCCCCTAGGCTGCCGGA